>NW_026907077.1:0-212464 GCF_033978795.1 Nerophis ophidion
TGAATACATGTGAGTTTTACTAGATACAGTTGTTTTTCTATGGTTTGCAAATACAAAAATGAGGTTTTACTCAATATGACTGTATACTGTAACACTCAATATGACAGTTATTTAAACATAACTCCTACACCACACATGAAAAATGGCTAATAATGCCTGAAATAATGCATCTTTGGGAGTTTTATTCGAAACAATGCTTTTTTAAATCTTGCAAATGCAAAAAGTAGTTTTTTAGTCAATATGACTATAATAGTCTTACAATCCTGAGATAATGCGAAAAAAGCAATTAAAAATGTATTCAAGCATAACTCTAAACAACACATGGAAAATGGCTACTAATGCCAAGATATATGTATTTTTGTTAGTTGTGCTAGAAAATTCATCTTTTGTGAGGTTCACAAAGACACAAGTTAGTTTTTTTTATTCAATATAACAGTACTAAATATGAAAGGTTTATAATCATAACTCCAAAACCAAACATGAAATTTGTCTTGAAAACCCTGTAATATTGAATTTATGTAAGTTTTACCGGAATCACGTATTTTGAAAGGATCACAAATACAAAAATCAGGTTTTGTCAAAAATCAGGTTGTCAAACTCAATATGTCAGTTTTGAAACATAACTCCAAAAATACACATGCAAAATGTCTAATAATGCCTGAAGAAATGCATCTTTGAGAGTTTTCAGAAAAAAAACTTTTGGGTAGGGTTGCAAAAACAAAAAGTAATTTTTTTACTCAATTTGACAGTAATGTACTTAGAATCCTGAGATAATGCGAAAAAAGCAATAAAAACGTATTCCAACATAATTCCTAATCCAAACGTGCAAAATGTCTAAAAATGCATGTGATATTGAATACATGTGAGTTTTACTAGATACAGTTGTTTTTCTATGGTTTGCAAATACAAAAATGAGGTTTTACTCAATACGACTGTATACTGTAACACTCAATATGACAGTTATTTAAACATAACTCCTACACCACACATGCAAAATGGCTAATAATGCCTGAAATAATGCATCTTTGGGAGTTTTATTCGAACATATGCTTTTTTAAATCTTGCAAATGCAAAAAGGTAGTTTTTTACACAATAGGACTATAATAGTCTTACAATCCTGAGATAATGCGAAAAAAGCAATAAAAATGCATTCAAGCATAACTTCTAAACAACACATGGAAAATGGCTACTAATGCCAAGATATATGTATTTTTGTTAGTTGTACTAGAAAAATAATCTTTTGTGAGGTTCACAAAGACACAAGTTAGTTTTTTTATTCAATATAACAGTACTAAATATGAAAGGCTTATAATCATAACTCCAAAACCAAACATGAAATTTGTCTTGAAAAGCCTGTAATATTTAATTTATGTGAGTTTTACCGAATCAGGTATTTTGGAAAGGATCACAAATACAAAAACCAGGTTTTGTCAAAAATCAGGTTGTCAACTCAAAATGTCAGTTTTTGAAACATAACTCCAAAAATACACATGCAAAATGTCTAATAATGGCCTGGAAGAAATGCATCTTTGAGAGTTTTCCAGAAAAAAAAACATTTGGTAGGTTTTGCAAAAACAAAAAGTAATTTTTTTACTCAATTTGACAGTAATGTACCTAGACTCCTGAGATAATGCGAAAAAAGCAATAAAAAAGTATTCCAACATAATTCCTAATCCAAACGTGCAAAATGTCTAAAAATGCCTGTGATATTGAATACATGTGAGTTTTACTAGATACAGTTGTTTTTCTATGGTGTTGCAATACAAAAATGAGGTTTTACTCAATATGACTGTATACTGTAACACTCAATATGACAGTTATTTAAACATAACTCCTACACCACACATGAAAAATGGCTAATAATGCCTGAAATAATGCATCTTTGGGAGTTTTATTCGAAACATATGCTTTTTTAAATCTTGCAAATGCAAAAAGTAGTTTTTTACTCAATAAGACTATAATAGTCTTACAATCCTGAGATAATGCGAAAAAAGCAAGAAAAATGCATTCAAGCATAACTTCTAAACAACACATGGAAAATGGCTACTAATGCCAAGATATATGTATTTTGTTAGTTGTACTAGAAAAATCATCTTTTGTGAGGTTCACAAAGACACAAGTTAGTTTTTTTATTCAATATAACAGTACTAAATATGAAAGGTTTTATAATCATAACTCCAAAACCAAACATGAAATTTGTCTTGAAAGCCTGTAATATTGAATTTATGTGAGTTTTACCGGAATCAGGTATTTTTGGAAAGGAATCACAAATACAAAAATCAGGTTTTGTCAAAAATCTGTTTTTTCAAACTCAAAATGTCAGTTTTTGAAACATAACTCCAAAAATACACATGCAAAATGTCTAATAATGCCTGAAGAAATGCATCTTTGAGAGTTTTCCAGAAAAAAACATTTGGTAGGTTTTGGCAAAAAACAAAAAGTAATTTTTTTACTCATTTGACAGTAATGTACCTAGACTCCTGAGATAATGCGAAAAAAGCAATAAAAAAGTATTCCACATAATTCCTAATCCAAACGTGCAAAATGTCTAAAAATGCCTGTGATATTGAATACATGTGAGTTTTACTAGATACAGTTGTTTTTCTATGGTTTGCAAATACAAAATGAGGTTTTACTCAATATGACTGTATACTGTAACACTCAATATGACAGTTATTTAAACATAACTCCTACACCACACATGAAAAATGGCTAATAATGCCTGAAATAATGCATCTTTGGGAGTTTTATTCGAAACATATGCTTTTTTAAATCTTGCAAATGCAAAAAGTAGTTTTTTACTCAATAAGACTATAATAGTCTTACAATCCTGAGATAATGCGAAAAAAGGCAAGAAAAATGCATTCAAGCATAACTTCTAAACAACACATGGAAAATGGCTACTAATGCCAAGATATATGTATTTTTGTTAGTTTGTACTAGAAAAATCATCTTTTGTGAGGTTCACAAAGACACAAGTTAGTTTTTTTATTCAATATAACAGTACTAAATATGAAAGGTTTATAATCATAACTCCAAAACCAACATGAAATTTGTCTTGAAAAGCCTGTAATATTGAATTTATGTGAGTTTTACCGGAATCAGGTATTTTGGAAAGGATCACAAATACAAAAATCAGGTTTTGTCAAAAATCTGTTTTTTTTCAAACTCAAAATGTCAGTTTTGAAACATAACTCCAAAAAATACACATGCAAAATGTCTAATAATGCCTGAAGAAATGCATCTTTGAGTGTTTTCCAGAAAAAAAAACATTTGGTAGGGTTTGCAACAACAAAAAGTATTTTTTTTACTCAATTTGACAGTAATGTACTAAGAATTCTGAGATAATGCGAAAAAGCAATAAAAATATATTCCAATATAATTCCTAATCCAAACGTTTAAAATGTCTAAAAATGCCTGTGATATTGAATACATGTGAGTTTTACTAGATACAGTTGTTTTTCTATGGTTTGCAATACAAAAATGAGGTTTTACTCAATATGACTGTATACTGTAACACTCAATATGACAGTTATTTAAACATAACTCCTACACCACACATGAAAAATGGCTAATAATGCCTGAAATGATGCATCTTTGGGAGTTTTATTCGAACAATGCTTTTTTAAATCTTGCAAATGCAAAAAGTAGTTTTTAGTCAATATGACTATAATAGTCCTTACAATCCTGAGATAATGCGAAAAAGCAATTAAAAATGTATTCAAGCATAACTTCTAAACAACACATGGAAAATGGCTACTAATGCCAAGATATATGTATTTTTGTTAGTTGTGCTAGAAAATTCATCTTTTGTGAGGTTCACAAAGACACAAGTTAGTTTTTTATTCAATATAACAGTACTAATATGAAAGGTTTATAATCATAACTCAAAACCAACATGAAATTTGTCTTGAAAAGCCTGTAATATTGAATTTATGTGAGTTTTACCGGAATCAGTATTTTGGAAAGGATCACAAATACAAAAATCAGGTTTTGTCAAAAATCAGGTTTGTCAAACTCAAAATGTCAGTTTTTGAAACATGACTCCAAAAATACACATGCAAAATGTCTAATAATGCCTGAAGAAATGCATCTTTGAGAGTTTTCCAGAAAAAAAACTTTTGGTAGGGTTGCAAAAACAAAAAGTAATTTTTTTACTCAATTTGACAGTAATGTACTTAGAATCCTGAGATAATGCGAAAAAAGCAATAAAAACGTATTCCAACATAATTCCAAATCCAAACGTGCAAAATGTCTAAAAATGCATGTGATATTGAATACATGTGAGTTTTACTAGATACAGTTGTTTTTCTATGGTTTGCAAATACAAAAATGAGGTTTTACTCAATATGACTGTATACTGTAACACTCAATATGACAGTTATTTAAACATAACTCCTACACCACACATGAAAAATGGCTAATAATGCCTGAAATAATGCATCTTTGGGACTTTTATTCGAAACATCTGCTTTTTTAAATCTTGCAAATGCAAAAAGTAGTTTTTTACTCAATAAGACTATAATAGTCTTACAATCCTGAGATAATGCGTAAAAAGCAATAAAAATGCATTCAAGCATAACTTCTAAACAACACATGGAAAATGGCTACTAATGCCAAGATATATGTATTATTGTTAGTTGTACTAGAAAAATCAATCTTTTGTGAGGTTCACAAAGACACAAGTAGTTGTTTTATTCAATATAACAGTACTAAATATGAAAGGTTTATAATCATAACTCCAAAACCAAACATGAAATTTGTCTTGAAAAGCCTGTAATATTGAATGTATGTGAGTTTTACAGGAATCAGGTATTTTGGAAAGGATCACAAATACAAAAATCAGGTTTTGTCAAAAATCAGGTTTGTCAAACTCAAAATGTCAGTTTTTGAAACATAACTCCAAAAATACACATTCAAAATGTCTAATAATGCCTGAAGAAATGCATATTTGAGTGTTTTCCAGAAAAAAAAAACATTTGGTAGGGTTTGCAACAACAAAAAGTATTTTTTTTACTCAATCTGACAGTAATGTACTAAGAATCCTGATATAATGCGAAAAAGCAATAAAAATATATTCCAATATAATTCCTAATCCAAACGTTGAACATGTCTAAAAATGCCTGTGACATTGAATACATGTGAGTTTTACTAGATTCAGTTGTTTTTCTATGGTTTGCAAATACAAAAATGAGGTTTTACTCAATATGACTGTATACTGTAACACTCAATATGACAGTTATTTAAACATAACTCCTACACCACACATGAAAAATGGCTAATAATGCCTGAAATAATGCATCTTTGGGAGTTTTATTTGAAACATATGCTTTTTTAAATCTTGCCAATGCAAAAAGTAGTTTTTTACTCAATATGACTATAATAGTCTTACAATCCTGAGGTAATGCGAAAAAAGCAATAAAAATGTATTCAAGCATAACTTCTAAACAACACATTGAAAATGGCTACTAATGCCAAGATATATGTATTTTTGTTAGTTGTACTAGAAAAATCATCTTTTGTGAGGTTCACAAAGACACAAGTTAGTTTTTTTATTCAATATAACAGTACTAAATATGAAAGGTTTATAATCATAACTCCAAAACCAAACATGAAATTTGTCTTGAAAAGCCTGTAATATTGAATTTATGTGAGTTTTACCGGAATCAGGTATTTTGGAAAGGATCACAAATACCAAAATCAGGTTTTGTCAAAAATCAGGTTTGTCAAACTCAAAATGTCAGCTTTTGAAACATAACTCCAAAAATACACATGCAAAATATCTAATAATGCCTGAAGAAATGCATCTTTGAGAGTGTTCCAGAAAAAAAACATTTGGTAGGGTTTGCTAAAACAAAAAGTAATTTTTTTACTCAATTTGACAGTAATGTACTAAGAATCCTGAGATAATGCGAAAAAAGCAATAAAAATGTATTCCAACATAATTCCTAATCCAAACGTGCAAAATGTCTAAAAATGCCTGTGATATTGAATACATGTTAGCTTTACTAGATACAGTTGTTTTCTATGGTTTGCAAATACAAAAATGAGGTTTTACTCAATATGACTGTATACTGTAACACTCAATATGACAGTTATTTAAACATAACTCCTACACCACACATGAATAATGGCTAATAATGCCTGAAATAATGCATCTTTGGGAGTTTTATTCGAAACATATGCTTTTTTAAATCTTGCAAATGCAAAAAGTAGTTTTTTACTCAATATGACTATAATAGTCTTACAATCCTGAGATATGCGAAAAAGCAATAAAAATGTATTCAAGCATAACTTCTAAACAAACACATTGAAAATGGCTACTAATGCCAAGATATATGTATTTTTGTTAGTTGTACTAGGAAGAATTATCTTTTGTGAGGTTCACAAAGACACAAGTTAGTTTTTTTATTCAATATAACAGTACTAAATATGAAAGGTTTATAATCATAACTCCAAAACCAAACATGAAATTTGTCTTGAAAACCCTGTAATATTGAATTTATGTGAGTTTTACCGGAATCAGGTATTTTGGAAAGGATCACAAATACAAAAATCAGGTTTTGTCAAACATCAGGTTTGTCAAACTAAAAATGTCAGTTTTTGAAACATAACTCCAAAAAATACACATGCAAAATATCTAATAATGCCTGAAGAAATGCATCTTTGAGAGTTTTCCAGAAAAAAAAACATTTGGTAGGGTTTGCAAAAACAAAAAGTATTTTTTTACTCAATTTGACAGTAATGTACTAAGAATCCTGAGATAATGCGAAAAAGCAATAAAAATACATTCAAGCATAACTTCTAAACAACACATTGAAAATGGCTACTAATGCCAAGATATATGTATTTTTGTTAGTTGTACTAGGAAAATTATCTTTTGTGAGGTTCACAAAGACACAAGTTAGTTTTTTTATTCAATATAAACAGTTCTAAATATGAAAGGTTTATAATCATAACTCCAAAACCAACATGAAATGTGTCTTAAAAACCCTGGTAATATTGAATTTATGTGAGTTTGACCGGAATCAGGTATTTTGGAAAGGATCACAAATACAAAAATCAGGTTTGTCAAAAATCAGGTTTGTCAACTCAAAATGTCAGTTTTTGAAACATAACTCCAAAAATACACATGCAAAATGTCTAATAATGCCTGAAGAAATGCATCTTTGAGAGTTTTCCAGAAAAAAAACAATTGGTAGGGTTGCAAAAACAAAAAGTATTTTTTTTACTCAATTTGACAGTAATGTACCTAGACTCCTGAGATAATGCGAAAAAAGCAATAAAAAAGTATTCAACATAATTCCTAATCCAAACGTGCAAAATGTCTAAAAATGCCTGTGATATTGAATACATGTGAGTTTTACTAGATACAGTTGTTTTTCTATGGTTTGCAAATACAAAAATGAGGTTTTACTCAATATGACTGTATACTGTAACACTCAATATGACAGTTATTTAAACATAACTCCTACACCACACATGAAAAATGGCTAATAATGCCTGAAATAATGCATCTTTGGGAGTTTTATTCGAAACATATGCTTTTTAAATCTTGCAAATGCAAAAAGTAGTTTTTTACTCAATAAGACTATAATAGTCTTACAATCCTGAGATAATGCGAAAAAAGCAATAAAAATGCATTCAAGCATAACTTCTAAACAACACATGGAAAATGGCTACTAATGCCAAGATATATGTATTTTTGTTAGTTGTACTAGAAAAATCATCTTTTGTGAGTTCACAAAGACACAAGTTAGTTTTTTTTATTCAATATAACAGTACTAAATATGAAAGGTTTATAATCATAACTCCAAACCAAACATGAAATTTGTCTTGAAAAGCCTGTAATATTGAATTTATGTGAGTTTGACCGGAATCATGTATTTTGGAAAGGATCACAAATACAAAAATCAGGTTTTGTCAAAAATCAGGTTTTGTCAAACTCAAATGTCAGTTTTGAAACATAACTCCAAAATACACATGCAAAATGTCTAAAATGCCTGTGTTATTGAATACATGTGAGTTTTACTAGATACAGTTGTTTTTCTATGGTTTGCAAATACAAAAAT
Organism: Nerophis ophidion; assembly: GCF_033978795.1. Taxonomy (NCBI): domain Eukaryota; kingdom Metazoa; phylum Chordata; class Actinopteri; order Syngnathiformes; family Syngnathidae; genus Nerophis; species Nerophis ophidion. Next base: position 8,073 of record NW_026907077.1, read on the forward strand.
GAGGTTTTACTCAATATGACTGTATACTGTAACAGTCAATATGACAGTTATTTAAACATAACTCTACACCACACATGAAAAATGGCTAATAATGCCTGAAATAATCATCTTTGGGAGTTTTATTCGAAACATATGCTTTTTTAAATCTTGCAAATGCAAAAAGTAGTTTTTACTCAATAAGACTATAATAGTCTTACAATCCTGAGATAATGCGAAAAAAGCAATAAAAATGCATTCAAGCATAACTTCTAAACAACACATGGAAAATGGCTACTAATGCCAAGATATATGTATTTTTGTTAGTTGTACTAGAAAAATAATCTTTTGTGAGGTTCACAAAGACACAAGTTAGTTGTTTTATTCAATATAACAGTACTAAATATGAAAGGCTTATAATCATACTCCAAAACCAAACATGAAATTTGTCTTGAAAAGCCTGTAATATTTAATTTATGTGAGTTTTACCGGAATCAGGTATTTTGGAAAGGATCACAAATACAAAAATCAGGTTTTGTCAAAAATCAGGTTTGTCAAACTCAAAATGTCAGTTTTTGAAACATAACTCCAAAAATACACAGGCAAAATGTCTAATAATGCTGAAGAAATGCAATCTTTGAGAGTTTTCCAGAAAAAAAACATTTGGTAGGGTTTGCAAAAACAAAAAGTATTTTTTTTACTCAATTTGACAGTAATGTACTAAGAATCCTGAGATAATGCGAAAAAAGCAATAAAAATATATTCCAATATAATTCCTAATCCAAAGGTTTAAAATGTCTAAAAATGCCTGTGATATTGAATACATGTGAGTTTTACTATATACAGTGGTTTTTCTATGGTTTGCAAATACAAAAATGAGGGTTTACTCAATATGACTTATACTGTAACACTCAATATGACAGTTATTTAAACATAACTCCTACACCACAAATGAAAAATGGTTAATAATGCCTGAAATAATGCATCTTTGGGAGTTTATTCGATACATATCCTTTTTTAAATCTTGCAAATACAAAAAGTAATTTTTTACTCAATATGAATATAATAGTCTTACAATCCTGAGATAATGCGAAAAAGCAATAAAAATATATTCAAGCATAACTTCTAAACAACACATGGAAAATGGCTACTAATACCAAGATATATGCTATTTTTGTTAGTTGTATTAGAAAAATCATCTTTTGTGAGGTTCACAAAGACACAAGTTAGTTTTTTATTCAATATAACAGTACTAAATATGAAAGGTTTATAATCATAACTCCAAAACCAAACATGAAATTTGTCTTGAAAAGCCTGTAATATTGAATTTATGTGAGTTTTACCGGAATCAGGTATTTTGGAAAGGATCACAAATACAAAAATCAGGTTTTGTCAAAAATCAGTTTTTTTCAAACTCAAAATGTCAGTTTTTGAAACATAACTCCAAAAATACACATGCAAAATGTCTAATAATGCCTGAAGAAATGCATCTTTGAGTGTTTTTCCAGAAAAAAAACATTTGGTAGGGTTTGCAACAACAAAAAGTTTTTTTTTTACTCAATTTTGACAGTAATGTACTAAGAATTCTGAGATAATGCGAAAAAAGCAATAAAAATATCTTCCAATATAATTCCTAATCCAAACGTTGAACATGTCTAAAAATGCCTGTGACATTGAATACATGTGAGTTTTACTAGATACAGTTGTTTTTCTATGGTTTGCAAATACAAAAATGAGGTTTTACTCAATATGACTGTATACTGTAACACTCAATATGACAGTTATTTAAACATAACTCCTACACCACACATGAAAAATGGCTAATAATGCCTGAAATAATGCATCTTTGGGAGTTTTATTCGAAACATATGCTTTTTTAAATCTTGCAAATGCAAAAAGTAGTTTTTTACTCAATAAGACTATAATAGTCTTACAATCCTGAGATAATGCGAAAAAAGCAATAAAAATGCATTCAAGCATAACTTCTAAACAACACATGGAAAATGGCTACTAATGCCAAGATATATGTATTTTTGTTAGTTGTACTAGAAAAATAATCTTTTGTGAGGTTCACAAAGACACAAGTTAGTTTTTTTATTCAATATAACAGTACTAAATATGAAAGGCTTATAATCATAACTCCAAAACCAAACATGAAATTTGTCTTGAAAGCCTGTAATATTTAATTTATGTGAGTTTTACCGGAATCAGGTATTTTGGAAAGGATCACAAATACAAAAATCAGGTTTTGTCAAAATCAGGTTTGTCAAACTCAAAATGTCAGTTTTTGAAACATAACTCCAAAAATACACATGCAAAATGTCTAATAATGCCTGAAGAAATGCATCTTTGAGAGTTTTCCAGAAAAAAAACATTTGGTAGGTTTTGCAAAAACAAAAAGTAATTGTTTTACTCAATTTGACAGTAATGTACCTAGACTCCTGAGATAATGCGAAAAAAGCAATAAAAAAGTATTCCAACATAATTCCTAATCCAAACGTGCAAAATGTCTAAAATGCCTGTGATATTGAATACATGTGAGTTTTACTAGATACAGTTGTTTTTCTATGGTTTGCAAATACAAAAATGATGTTTACTCAATATGACTGTATACTGTAACACTCAATATGACAGTTATTTAAACATAACTCCTACACCACACATGAAAATGGCTAATAATGCCTGAAATAATGCATCTTTGGGAGTTGTATTCGAAACATATGCTTTTTTAAATCTTGCAAATGCAAAAAGTAGTTTTTTACTCAATAAGACTATAATAGTCTTACAATCCTGAGATAATGCGAAAAAAGCAATAAAAATGCATTCAAGCATAACTTCTAAACAACACATGGAAAATGGCTACTAATGCCAAGATATATGTATTTTTGTTAGTTGTACTAGAAAAATCATCTTTTGTGAGGTTCACAAAGACACAAGTTAGTTTTTTTATTCAATATAACAGTACTAAATATGAAAGGTTTATAATCATAACTCCAAAACCCAACATGAAATTTGTCTTGAAAAGCCTGCAATATTGAATTTATGTGAGTTTTACCGGAATCAGGTATTTTGGAAAGGATCACAAATACAAAAATCAGGTTTTGTCAAAAATCTGTTTTTTCAAACTCAAAATGTCAGTTTTTTGAACATAACTCCAAAAATACACATGCAAAATGTCTAATAATGCCTGAAGAAATGCATCTTTGAGTGTTTTCCAGAAAAAAACCATTGGTAGGGTTTGCAACAACAAAAAGTATTTTTTTTACTCAATTTGACAGTAATGTACTGAGAATTCTGAGATAATGCGAAAAAAGCAATAAAAATATATTCCAATATAATTCCTAATCCAAACGTTTATAAAATGTCTAAAATGCCTGTGATATTGAATACATGTGAGTTTTACTAGATACAGTTGTTTTTCTATGGTTTGCAAATACAAAAATGAGGTTTTACTCAATATGACTGTATACTGTAACACTCAATATGACAGTTATTTAACATAACTCCTACACCACACATGAAAAATGGCTAATAATGCCTGAAATAATGCATCTTTGGGAGTTTTATTCGAACAATGCTTTTTTAAATCTTGCAAATGCAAAAAGTAGTTTTTTAGTCAATATGACTATAATAGTCTTACAATCCTGAGATAATGCGAAAAAAGCAATTAAAAATGTATTCAAGCATAACTTCTAAACAACACATGGAAAATGGCTACTAATGCCAAGATATATGTATTTTTGTTAGTTGTGCTAGAAAATTCATCTTTTGTGAGGTTCACAAAGACACAAGTTAGTTTTTTTATTCAATATAACAGTACTAAATATGAAAGGTTTATAATCATAACTCCAAAACCAAACATGAAATTTGTCTTGAAAACCCTGTAATATTGAATTTATGTAAGTTTTACCGGAATCACGTATTTTGGAAAGGATCACAAATACAAAAATCAGGTTTTGTCAAAAATCAGGTTTGTCAAACTCAATATGTCAGTTTTTGAAACATAACTCCAAAAATACACATGCAAAATGTCTAATAATGCCTGAAGAAATGCATCTTTGAGAGTTTTCCAGAAAAAAAACTTTTGGTAGGGTTGCAAAAACAAAAAGTAATTTTTTTACTCAATTTGACAGTAATGTACTTAGAATCCTGAGATAATGCGAAAAAAGCAATAAAAACGTATTCCAACATAATTCCTAATCCAAACGTGCAAAATGTCTAAAAATGCATGTGATATTGAATACATGTGAGTTTTACTAGATACAGTTGTTTTTCTATGGTTTGCAAATACAAAAATGAGGTTTTACTCAATACGACTGTATACTGTAACACTCAATATGACAGTTATTTAAACATAACTCCTACACCACACATGAAAAATGGCTAATAATGCCTGAAATAATGCATCTTTGGGAGTTTTATTCGAAACATATGCTTTTTTAAATCTTGCAAATGCAAAAAGTAGTTTTTTACTCAATAAGACTATAATAGTCTTACAATCCTGAGATAATGCGAAAAAAGCAAGAAAAATGCATTCAAGCATAACTTCTAAACAACACATGGAAAATGGCTACTAATGCCAAGATATATGTATTTTTGTTAGTTGTACTAGAAAAATCATCTTTTGTGAGGTTCACAAAGACACAAGTTAGTTTTTTTATTCAATATAACAGTACTAAATATGAAAGGTTTATAATCATAACTCCAAAACCAAACATGAAATTTGTCTTGAAAAGCCTGTAATATTGAATTTATGTGAGTTTTACCGGAATCAGGTATTTTGGAAAGGATCACAAATACAAAAATCAGGTTTTGTCAAAAATCTGTTTTTTCAAACTCAAAATGTCAGTTTTTGAAACATAACTCCAAAAATACACATGCAAAATGTCTAATAATGCCTGAAGAAATGCATCTTTGAGAGTTTTCCAGAAAAAAAAACATTTGGTAGGTTTTGCAAAAACAAAAAGTAATTTTTTTACTCAATTTGACAGTAATGTACCTAGACTCCTGAGATAATGCGAAAAAAGCAATAAAAAAGTATTCCAACATAATTCCTAATCCAAACGTGCAAAATGTCTAAAAATGCCTGTGATATTGAATACATGTGAGTTTTACTAGATACAGTTGTTTTTCTATGGTTTGCAAATACAAAAATGAGGTTTTACTCAATATGACTGTATACTGTAACACTCAATATGACAGTTATTTAAACATAACTCCTACACCACACATGAAAAATGGCTAATAATGCCTGAAATAATGCATCTTTGGGAGTTTTATTCGAAACATATGCTTTTTTAAATCTTGCAAATGCAAAAAGTAGTTTTTTACTCAATAAGACTATAATAGTCTTACAATCCTGAGATAATGCGAAAAAAGCAAGAAAAATGCATTCAAGCATAACTTCTAAACAACACATGGAAAATGGCTACTAATGCCAAGATATATGTATTTTTGTTAGTTGTACTAGAAAAATCATCTTTTGTGAGGTTCACAAAGACACAAGTTAGTTTTTTTATTCAATATAACAGTACTAAATATGAAAGGTTTATAATCATAACTCCAAAACCAAACATGAAATTTGTCTTGAAAAGCCTGTAATATTGAATTTATGTGAGTTTTACCGGAATCAGGTATTTTGGAAAGGATCACAAATACAAAAATCAGGTTTTGTCAAAAATCTGTTTTTTCAAACTCAAAATGTCAGTTTTTGAAACATAACTCCAAAAATACACATGCAAAATGTCTAATAATGCCTGAAGAAATGCATCTTTGAGTGTTTTCCAGAAAAAAAACATTTGGTAGGGTTTGCAACAACAAAAAGTATTTTTTTTACTCAATTTGACAGTAATGTACTAAGAATTCTGAGATAATGCGAAAAAAGCAATAAAAATATATTCCAATATAATTCCTAATCCAAACGTTTAAAATGTCTAAAAATGCCTGTGATATTGAATACATGTGAGTTTTACTAGATACAGTTGTTTTTCTATGGTTTGCAAATACAAAAATGAGGTTTTACTCAATATGACTGTATACTGTAACACTCAATATGACAGTTATTTAAACATAACTCCTACACCACACATGAAAAATGGCTAATAATGCCTGAAATGATGCATCTTTGGGAGTTTTATTCGAAACAATGCTTTTTTAAATCTTGCAAATGCAAAAAGGAGTTTTTTAGTCAATATGACTATAATAGTCTTACAATCCTGAGATAATGCGAAAAAAGCAATTAAAAATTTATTCAAGCATAACTTCTAAACAACACATGGAAAATGGCTACTAATGCCAAGATATATGTATTTTTGTTAGTTGTGCTAGAAAATTCATCTTTTGTGAGGTTCACAAAGACACAAGTTAGTTTTTTTATTCAATATAACAGTACTAAATATGAAAGGTTTATAATCATAACTCCAAAACCAAACATGAAATTTGTCTTGAAAAGCCTGTAATATTGAATTTATGTGAGTTTTACCGGAATCAGGTATTTTGGAAAGGATCACAAATACAAAAATCAGGTTTTGTCAAAAATCAGGTTTGTCAAACTCAAAATGTCAGTTTTTGAAACATGACTCCAAAAATACACATGCAAAATGTCTAATAATGCCTGAAGAAATGCATCTTTGAGAGTTTTCCAGAAAAAAAACTTTTGGTAGGGTTGCAAAAACAAAAAGTAATTTTTTTACTCAATTTGACAGTAATGTACTTAGAATCCTGAGATAATGCGAAAAAAGCAATAAAAACGTATTCCAACATAATTCCTAATCCAAACGTGCAAAATGTCTAAAAATGCATGTGATATTGAATACATGTGAGTTTTACTAGATACAGTTGTTTTTCTATGGTTTGCAAATACAAAAATGAGGTTTTACTCAATATGACTGTATACTGTAACACTCAATATGACAGTTATTTAAACATAACTCCTACACCACACATGAAAAATGGCTAATAATGCCTGAAATAATGCATCTTTGGGACTTTTATTCGAAACATCTGCTTTTTTAAATCTTGCAAATGCAAAAAGTAGTTTTTTACTCAATAAGACTATAATAGTCTTACAATCCTGAGATAATGCGAAAAAAGCAATAAAAATGCATTCAAGCATAACTTCTAAACAACACATGGAAAATGGCTACTAATGCCAAGATATATGTATTATTGTTAGTTGTACTAGAAAAATCATCTTTTGTGAGGTTCACAAAGACACAAGTTAGTTGTTTTATTCAATATAACAGTACTAAATATGAAAGGTTTATAATCATAACTCCAAAACCAAACATGAAATTTGTCTTGAAAAGCCTGTAATATTGAATGTATGTGAGTTTTACAGGAATCAGGTATTTTGGAAAGGATCACAAATACAAAAATCAGGTTTTGTCAAAAATCAGGTTTGTCAAACTCAAAATGTCAGTTTTTGAAACATAACTCCAAAAATACACATTCAAAATGTCTAATAATGCCTGAAGAAATGCATATTTGAGTGTTTTCCAGAAAAAAAAAACATTTGGTAGGGTTTGCAACAACAAAAAGTATTTTTTTTACTCAATCTGACAGTAATGTACTAAGAATCCTGATATAATGCGAAAAAAGCAATAAAAATATATTCCAATATAATTCCTAATCCAAACGTTGAACATGTCTAAAAATGCCTGTGACATTGAATACATGTGAGTTTTACTAGATTCAGTTGTTTTTCTATGGTTTGCAAATACAAAAATGAGGTTTTACTCAATATGACTGTATACTGTAACACTCAATATGACAGTTATTTAAACATAACTCCTACACCACACATGAAAAATGGCTAATAATGCCTGAAATAATGCATCTTTGGGAGTTTTATTTGAAACATATGCTTTTTTAAATCTTGCCAATGCAAAAAGTAGTTTTTTACTCAATATGACTATAATAGTCTTACAATCCTGAGGTAATGCGAAAAAAGCAATAAAAATGTATTCAAGCATAACTTCTAAACAACACATTGAAAATGGCTACTAATGCCAAGATATATGTATTTTTGTTAGTTGTACTAGAAAAATCATCTTTTGTGAGGTTCACAAAGACACAAGTTAGTTTTTTTATTCAATATAACAGTACTAAATATGAAAGGTTTATAATCATAACTCCAAAACCAAACATGAAATTTGTCTTGAAAAGCCTGTAATATTGAATTTATGTGACTTTTACCGGAATCAGGTATTTTGGAAAGGATCACAAATACCAAAATCAGGTTTTGTCAAAAATCAGGTTTGTCAAACTCAAAATGTCAGCTTTTGAAACATAACTCCAAAAATACACATGCAAAATATCTAATAATGCCTGAAGAAATGCATCTTTGAGAGTGTTCCAGAAAAAAAACATTTGGTAGGGTTTGCTAAAACAAAAAGTAATTTTTTTACTCAATTTGACAGTAATGTACTAAGAATCCTGAGATAATGCGAAAAAAGCAATAAAAATGTATTCCAACATAATTCCTAATCCAAACGTGCAAAATGTCTAAAAATGCCTGTGATATTGAATACATGTTAGCTTTACTAGATACAGTTGTTTTTCTATGGTTTGCAAATACAAAAATGAGGTTTTACTCAATATGACTGTATACTGTAACACTCAATATGACAGTTATTTAAACATAACTCCTACACCACACATGAATAATGGCTAATAATGCCTGAAATAATGCATCTTTGGGAGTTTTATTCGAAACATATGCTTTTTTAAATCTTGCAAATGCAAAAAGTAGTTTTTTACTCAATATGACTATAATAGTCTTACAATCCTGAGATAATGCGAAAAAAGCAATAAAAATGTATTCAAGCATAACTTCTAAACAACACATTGAAAATGGCTACTAATGCCAAGATATATGTATTTTTGTTAGTTGTACTAGGAAAATTATCTTTTGTGAGGTTCACAAAGACACAAGTTAGTTTTTTTATTCAATATAACAGTACTAAATATGAAAGGTTTATAATCATAACTCCAAAACCAAACATGAAATGTGTCTTAAAAACCCTGTAATATTGAATTTATGTGAGTTTTACCGGAATCAGGTATTTTGGAAAGGATCACAAATACAAAAATCAGGTTTTGTCAAACATCAGGTTTGTCAAACTCAAAATGTCAGTTTTTGAAACATAACTCCAAAAATACACATGCAAAATATCTAATAATGCCTGAAGAAATGCATCTTTGAGAGTTTTCCAGAAAAAAAAACATTTGGTAGGGTTTGCAAAAACAAAAAGTATTTTTTTTACTCAATTTGACAGTAATGTACTAAGAATCCTGAGATAATGCGAAAAAAGCAATAAAAATACATTCAAGCATAACTTCTAAACAACACATTGAAAATGGCTACTAATGCCAAGATATATGTATTTTTGTTAGTTGTACTAGGAAAATTATCTTTTGTGAGGTTCACAAAGACACAAGTTAGTTTTTTTATTCAATATAACAGTACTAAATATGAAAGGTTTATAATCATAACTCCAAAACCAAACATGAAATGTGTCTTAAAAACCCTGTAATATTGAATTTATGTGAGTTTGACCGGAATCAGGTATTTTGGAAAGGATCACAAATACAAAAATCAGGTTTTGTCAAAAATCAGGTTTGTCAAACTCAAAATGTCAGTTTTTGAAACATAACTCCAAAAATACACATGCAAAATGTCTAATAATGCCTGAAGAAATGCATCTTTGAGAGTTTTCCAGAAAAAAAAACAATTGGTAGGGTTGCAAAAACAAAAAGTATTTTTTTTACTAGATTTGACAGTAATGTACCTAGACTCCTGAGATAATGCGAAAAAAGCAATAAAAAAGTATTCCAACATAATTCCTAATCCAAACGTGCAAAATGTCTAAAAATGCCTGTGATATTGAATACATGTGAGTTTTACTAGATACAGTTGTTTTTCTATGGTTTGCAAATACAAAAATGAGGTTTTACTCAATATGACTGTATACTGTAACACTCAATATGACAGTTATTTAAACATAACTCCTACACCACACATGAAAAATGGCTAATAATGCCTGAAATAATGCATCTTTGGGAGTTTTATTCGAAACATATGCTTTTTTAAATCTTGCAAATGCAAAAAGTAGTTTTTTACTCAATAAGACTATAATAGTCTTACAATCCTGAGATAATGCGAAAAAAGCAATAAAAATGCATTCAAGCATAACTTCTAAACAACACATGGAAAATGGCTACTAATGCCAAGATATATGTATTTTTGTTAGTTGTACTAGAAAAATCATCTTTTGTGAGGTTCACAAAGACACAAGTTAGTTTTTTTATTCAATATAACAGTACTAAATATGAAAGGTTTATAATCATAACTCCAAAACCAAACATGAAATTTGTCTTGAAAAGCCTGTAATATTGAATTTATGTGAGTTTGACCGGAATCATGTATTTTGGAAAGGATCACAAATACAAAAATCAGGTTTTGTCAAAAATCAGGTTTGTCAAACTCAAAATGTCAGTTTTTGAAACATAACTCCAAAAATACACATGCAAAATGTCTAAAAATGCCTGTGATATTGAATACATGTGAGTTTTACTAGATACAGTTGTTTTTCTATGGTTTGCAAATACAAAAATGAGGTTTTACTCAATATGACTGTATACTGTAACAGTCAATATGACAGTTATTTAAACATAACTCCTACACCACACATGAAAAATGGCTAATAATGCCTGAAATAATGCATCTTTGAGAGTTTTATTCGAAACATATGCTTTTTTAAATCTTGCAAATGCAAAAAGTAGTTTTTTACTCAATAAGACTATAATAGTCTTACAATCCTGAGATAATGCGAAAAAAGCAATAAAAATGCATTCAAGCATAACTTCTAAACAACACATGGAAAATGGCTACTAATGCCAAGATATATGTATTTTTGTTAGTTGTACTAGAAAAATAATCTTTTGTGAGGTTCACAAAGACACAAGTTAGTTGTTTTATTCAATATAACAGTACTAAATATGAAAGGCTTATAATCATAACTCCAAAACCAAACATGAAATTTGTCTTGAAAAGCCTGTAATATTTAATTTATGTGAGTTTTACCGGAATCAGGTATTTTGGAAAGGATCACAAATACAAAAATCAGGTTTTGTCAAAAATCAGGTTTGTCAAACTCAAAATGTCAGTTTTTGAAACATAACTCCAAAAATACACAGGCAAAATGTCTAATAATGCCTGAAGAAATGCATCTTTGAGAGTTTTCCAGAAAAAAAACATTTGGTAGGGTTTGCAAAAACAAAAAGTATTTTTTTTACTCAATTTGACAGTAATGTACTAAGAATCCTGAGATAATGCGAAAAAAGCAATAAAAATATATTCCAATATAATTCCTAATCCAAAGGTTTAAAATGTCTAAAAATGCCTGTGATATTGAATACATGTGAGTTTTACTATATACAGTGGTTTTTCTATGGTTTGCAAATACAAAAATGAGGGTTTACTCAATATGACTGTATACTGTAACACTCAATATGACAGTTATTTAAACATAACTCCTACACCACAAATGAAAAATGGTTAATAATGCCTGAAATAATGCATCTTTGGGAGTTTTATTCGAAACATATCCTTTTTTAAATCTTGCAAATACAAAAAGTAATTTTTTACTCAATATGAATATAATAGTCTTACAATCCTGAGATAATGCGAAAAAAGCAATAAAAATATATTCAAGCATAACTTCTAAACAACACATGGAAAATGGCTACTAATACCAAGATATATGTATTTTTGTTAGTTGTATTAGAAAAATCATCTTTTGTGAGGTTCACAAAGACACAAGTTAGTTTTTTTATTCAATATAACAGTACTAAATATGAAAGGTTTATAATCATAACTCCAAAACCAAACATGAAATTTGTCTTGAAAAGCCTGTAATATTGAATTTATGTGAGTTTTACCGGAATCAGGTATTTTGGAAAGGATCACAAATACAAAAATCAGGTTTTGTCAAAAATCAGTTTTTTCAAACTCAAAATGTCAGTTTTTGAAACATAACTCCAAAAATACACATGCAAAATGTCTAATAATGCCTGAAGAAATGCATCTTTGAGTGTTTTCCAGAAAAAAAACATTTGGTAGGGTTTGCAACAACAAAAAGTTTTTTTTTTACTCAATTTGACAGTAATGTACTAAGAATTCTGAGATAATGCGAAAAAAGCAATAAAAATATCTTCCAATATAATTCCTAATCCAAACGTTGAACATGTCTAAAAATGCCTGTGACATTGAATACATGTGAGTTTTACTAGATACAGTTGTTTTTCTATGGTTTGCAAATACAAAAATGAGGTTTTACTCAATATGACTGTATACTGTAACACTCAATATGACAGTTATTTAAACATAACTCCTACACCACACATGAAAAATGGCTAATAATGCCTGAAATAATGCATCTTTGGGAGTTTTATTCGAAACATATGCTTTTTTAAATCTTGCAAATGCAAAAAGTAGTTTTTTACTCAATAAGACTATAATAGTCTTACAATCCTGAGATAATGCGAAAAAAGCAATAAAAATGCATTCAAGCATAACTTCTAAACAACACATGGAAAATGGCTACTAATGCCAAGATATATGTATTTTTGTTAGTTGTACTAGAAAAATAATCTTTTGTGAGGTTCACAAAGACACAAGTTAGTTTTTTTATTCAATATAACAGTACTAAATATGAAAGGCTTATAATCATAACTCCAAAACCAAACATGAAATTTGTCTTGAAAAGCCTGTAATATTTAATTTATGTGAGTTTTACCGGAATCAGGTATTTTGGAAAGGATCACAAATACAAAAATCAGGTTTTGTCAAAAATCAGGTTTGTCAAACTCAAAATGTCAGTTTTTGAAACATAACTCCAAAAATACACATGCAAAATGTCTAATAATGCCTGAAGAAATGCATCTTTGAGAGTTTTCCAGAAAAAAAACATTTGGTAGGTTTTGCAAAAACAAAAAGTAATTGTTTTACTCAATTTGACAGTAATGTACCTAGACTCCTGAGATAATGCGAAAAAAGCAATAAAAAAGTATTCCAACATAATTCCTAATCCAAACGTGCAAAATGTCTAAAAATGCCTGTGATATTGAATACATGTGAGTTTTACTAGATACAGTTGTTTTTCTATGGTTTGCAAATACAAAAATGATGTTTTACTCAATATGACTGTATACTGTAACACTCAATATGACAGTTATTTAAACATAACTCCTACACCACACATGAAAAATGGCTAATAATGCCTGAAATAATGCATCTTTGGGAGTTGTATTCGAAACATATGCTTTTTTAAATCTTGCAAATGCAAAAAGTAGTTTTTTACTCAATAAGACTATAATAGTCTTACAATCCTGAGATAATGCGAAAAAAGCAATAAAAATGCATTCAAGCATAACTTCTAAACAACACATGGAAAATGGCTACTAATGCCAAGATATATGTATTTTTGTTAGTTGTACTAGAAAAATCATCTTTTGTGAGGTTCACAAAGACACAAGTTAGTTTTTTTATTCAATATAACAGTACTAAATATGAAAGGTTTATAATCATAACTCCAAAACCCAACATGAAATTTGTCTTGAAAAGCCTGCAATATTGAATTTATGTGAGTTTTACCGGAATCAGGTATTTTGGAAAGGATCACAAATACAAAAATCAGGTTTTGTCAAAAATCAGTTTTTTCAAACTCAAAATGTCAGTTTTTGAAACATAACTCCAAAAATACACATGCAAAATGTCTAATAATGCCTGAAGAAATGCATCTTTGAGTGTTTTCCAGAAAAAAACCATTTGGTAGGGTTTGCAACAACAAAAAGTATTTTTTTTACTCAATTTGACAGTAATGTACTGAGAATTCTGAGATAATGCGAAAAAAGCAATAAAAATATATTCCAATATAATTCCTAATCCAAACGTTTAAAATGTCTAAAAATGCCTGTGATATTGAATACATGTGAGTTTTACTAGATACAGTTGTTTTTCTATGGTTTGCAAATACAAAAATGAGGTTTTACTCAATATGACTGTATACTGTAACACTCAATATGACAGTTATTTAAACATAACTCCTACACCACACATGAAAAATGGCTAATAATGCCTGAAATAATGCATCTTTGGGAGTTTTATTCGAAACAATGCTTTTTTAAATCTTGCAAATGCAAAAAGTAGTTTTTTAGTCAATATGACTATAATAGTCTTACAATCCTGAGATAATGCGAAAAAAGCAATTAAAAATGTATTCAAGCATAACTTCTAAACAACACATGGAAAATGGCTACTAATGCCAAGATATATGTATTTTTGTTAGTTGTGCTAGAAAATTCATCTTTTGTGAGGTTCACAAAGACACAAGTTAGTTTTTTTATTCAATATAACAGTACTAAATATGAAAGGTTTATAATCATAACTCCAAAACCAAACATGAAATTTGTCTTGAAAACCCTGTAATATTGAATTTATGTAAGTTTTACCGGAATCACGTATTTTGGAAAGGATCACAAATACAAAAATCAGGTTTTGTCAAAAATCAGGTTTGTCAAACTCAATATGTCAGTTTTTGAAACATAACTCCAAAAATACACATGCAAAATGTCTAATAATGCCTGAAGAAATGCATCTTTGAGAGTTTTCCAGAAAAAAAACTTTTGGTAGGGTTGCAAAAACAAAAAGTAATTTTTTTACTCAATTTGACAGTAATGTACTTAGAATCCTGAGATAATGCGAAAAAAGCAATAAAAACGTATTCCAACATAATTCCTAATCCAAACGTGCAAAATGTCTAAAAATGCATGTGATATTGAATACATGTGAGTTTTACTAGATACAGTTGTTTTTCTATGGTTTGCAAATACAAAAATGAGGTTTTACTCAATACGACTGTATACTGTAACACTCAATATGACAGTTATTTAAACATAACTCCTACACCACACATGCAAAATGGCTAATAATGCCTGAAATAATGCATCTTTGGGAGTTTTATTCGAAACATATGCTTTTTTAAATCTTGCAAATGCAAAAAGTAGTTTTTTACTCAATAGGACTATAATAGTCTTACAATCCTGAGATAATGCGAAAAAAGCAATAAAAATGCATTCAAGCATAACTTCTAAACAACACATGGAAAATGGCTACTAATGCCAAGATATATGTATTTTTGTTAGTTGTACTAGAAAAATAATCTTTTGTGAGGTTCACAAAGACACAAGTTAGTTTTTTTATTCAATATAACAGTACTAAATATGAAAGGCTTATAATCATAACTCCAAAACCAAACATGAAATTTGTCTTGAAAAGCCTGTAATATTTAATTTATGTGAGTTTTACCGGAATCAGGTATTTTGGAAAGGATCACAAATACAAAAATCAGGTTTTGTCAAAAATCAGGTTTGTCAAACTCAAAATGTCAGTTTTTGAAACATAACTCCAAAAATACACATGCAAAATGTCTAATAATGCCTGAAGAAATGCATCTTTGAGAGTTTTCCAGAAAAAAAAACATTTGGTAGGTTTTGCAAAAACAAAAAGTAATTTTTTTACTCAATTTGACAGTAATGTACCTAGACTCCTGAGATAATGCGAAAAAAGCAATAAAAAAGTATTCCAACATAATTCCTAATCCAAACGTGCAAAATGTCTAAAAATGCCTGTGATATTGAATACATGTGAGTTTTACTAGATACAGTTGTTTTTCTATGGTTTGCAAATACAAAAATGAGGTTTTACTCAATATGACTGTATACTGTAACACTCAATATGACAGTTATTTAAACATAACTCCTACACCACACATGAAAAATGGCTAATAATGCCTGAAATAATGCATCTTTGGGAGTTTTATTCGAAACATATGCTTTTTTAAATCTTGCAAATGCAAAAAGTAGTTTTTTACTCAATAAGACTATAATAGTCTTACAATCCTGAGATAATGCGAAAAAAGCAAGAAAAATGCATTCAAGCATAACTTCTAAACAACACATGGAAAATGGCTACTAATGCCAAGATATATGTATTTTTGTTAGTTGTACTAAAAAAATCATCTTTTGTGAGGTTCACAAAGACACAAGTTAGTTTTTTTATTCAATATAACAGTACTAAATATGAAAGGTTTATAATCATAACTCCAAAACCAAACATGAAATTTGTCTTGAAAAGCCTGTAATATTGAATTTATGTGAGTTTTACCGGAATCAGGTATTTTGGAAAGGATCACAAATACAAAAATCAGGTTTTGTCAAAAATCTGTTTTTTCAAACTCAAAATGTCAGTTTTTGAAACATAACTCCAAAAATACACATGCAAAATGTCTAATAATGCCTGAAGAAATGCATCTTTGAGAGTTTTCCAGAAAAAAAAACATTTGGTAGGTTTTGCAAAAACAAAAAGTAATTTTTTTACTCAATTTGACAGTAATGTACCTAGACTCCTGAGATAATGCGAAAAAAGCAATAAAAAAGTATTCCAACATAATTCCTAATCCAAACGTGCAAAATGTCTAAAAATGCCTGTGATATTGAATACATGTGAGTTTTACTAGATACAGTTGTTTTTCTATGGTTTGCAAATACAAAAATGAGGTTTTACTCAATATGACTGTATACTGTAACACTCAATATGACAGTTATTTAAACATAACTCCTACACCACACATGAAAAATGGCTAATAATGCCTGAAATAATGCATCTTTGGGAGTTTTATTCGAAACATATGCTTTTTTAAATCTTGCAAATGCAAAAAGTAGTTTTTTACTCAATAAGACTATAATAGTCTTACAATCCTGAGATAATGCGAAAAAAGCAAGAAAAATGCATTCAAGCATAACTTCTAAACAACACATGGAAAATGGCTACTAATGCCAAGATATATGTATTTTTGTTAGTTGTACTAGAAAAATCATCTTTTGTGAGGTTCACAAAGACACAAGTTAGTTTTTTTATTCAATATAACAGTACTAAATATGAAAGGTTTATAATCATAACTCCAAAACCAAACATGAAATTTGTCTTGAAAAGCCTGTAATATTGAATTTATGTGAGTTTTACCGGAATCAGGTATTTTGGAAAGGATCACAAATACAAAAATCAGGTTTTGTCAAAAATCTGTTTTTTCAAACTCAAAATGTCAGTTTTTGAAACATAACTCCAAAAATACACATGCAAAATGTCTAATAATGCCTGAAGAAATGCATCTTTGAGTGTTTTCCAGAAAAAAAACATTTGGTAGGGTTTGCAACAACAAAAAGTATTTTTTTTACTCAATTTGACAGTAATGTACTAAGAATTCTGAGATAATGCGAAAAAAGCAATAAAAATATATTCCAATATAATTCCTAATCCAAACGTTTAAAATGTCTAAAAATGCCTGTGATATTGAATACATGTGAGTTTTACTAGATACAGTTGTTTTTCTATGGTTTGCAAATACAAAAATGAGGTTTTACTCAATATGACTGTATACTGTAACACTCAATATGACAGTTATTTAAACATAACTCCTACACCACACATGAAAAATGGCTAATAATGCCTGAAATAATGCATCTTTGGGAGTTTTATTTGAAACATATGCTTTTTTAAATCTTGCCAATGCAAAAAGTAGTTTTTTACTCAATATGACTATAATAGTCTTACAATCCTGAGGTAATGCGAAAAAAGCAATAAAAATGTATTCAAGCATAACTTCTAAACAACACATTGAAAATGGCTACTAATGCCAAGATATATGTATTTTTGTTAGTTGTACTAGAAAAATCATCTTTTGTGAGGTTCACAAAGACACAAGTTAGTTTTTTTATTCAATATAACAGTACTAAATATGAAAGGTTTATAATCATAACTCCAAAACCAAACATGAAATTTGTCTTGAAAAGCCTGTAATATTGAATTTATGTGAGTTTTACCGGAATCAGGTATTTTGGAAAGGATCACAAATACCAAAATCAGGTTTTGTCAAAAATCAGGTTTGTCAAACTCAAAATGTCAGCTTTTGAAACATAACTCCAAAAATACACATGCAAAATATCTAATAATGCCTGAAGAAATGCATCTTTGAGAGTGTTCCAGAAAAAAAACATTTGGTAGGGTTTGCTAAAACAAAAAGTAATTTTTTTACTCAATTTGACAGTAATGTACTAAGAATCCTGAGATAATGCGAAAAAAGCAATAAAAATGTATTCCAACATAATTCCTAATCCAAACGTGCAAAATGTCTAAAAATGCCTGTGATATTGAATACATGTTAGCTTTACTAGATACAGTTGTTTTTCTATGGTTTGCAAATACAAAAATGAGGTTTTACTCAATATGACTGTATACTGTAACACTCAATATGACAGTTATTTAAACATAACTCCTACACCACACATGAATAATGGCTAATAATGCCTGAAATAATGCATCTTTGGGAGTTTTATTCGAAACATATGCTTTTTTAAATCTTGCAAATGCAAAAAGTAGTTTTTTACTCAATATGACTATAATAGTCTTACAATCCTGAGATAATGCGAAAAAAGCAATAAAAATGTATTCAAGCATAACTTCTAAACAACACATTGAAAATGGCTACTAATGCCAAGATATATGTATTTTTGTTAGTTGTACTAGGAAAATCATCTTTTGTGAGGTTCACAAAGACACAAGTTAGTTTTTTTATTCAATATAACAGTACTAAATATGAAAGGTTTATAATCATAACTCCAAAACCAAACATGAAATGTGTCTTAAAAACCCTGTAATATTGAATTTATGTGAGTTTTACCGGAATCAGGTATTTTGGAAAGGATCACAAATACAAAAATCAGGTTTTGTCAAACATCAGGTTTGTCAAACTCAAAATGTCAGTTTTTGAAACATAACTCCAAAAATACACATGCAAAATATCTAATAATGCCTGAAGAAATGCATCTTTGAGAGTTTTCCAGAAAAAAAACATTTGGTAGGGTTTGCAAAAACAAAAAGTATTTTTTTTACTCAATTTCACAGTAATGTACTAAGAATCCTGAGATAATGCGAAAAAAGCAATAAAAATACATTCAAGCATAACTTCTAAACAACACATTGAAAATGGCTACTAATGCCAAGATATATGTATTTTTGTTAGTTGTACTAGGAAAATTATCTTTTGTGAGGTTCACAAAGACACAAGTTAGTTTTTTTATTCAATATAACAGTACTAAATATGAAAGGTTTATAATCATAACTCCAAAACCAAACATGAAATGTGTCTTAAAAACCCTGTAATATTGAATTTATGTGAGTTTGACCGGAATCAGGTATTTTGGAAAGGATCACAAATACAAAAATCAGGTTTTGTCAAAAATCAGGTTTGTCAAACTCAAAATGTCAGTTTTTGAAACATAACTCCAAAAATTTACATGCAAAATATCTAATAATGCCTGAAGAAATGCATCTTTGAGAGTTTTCCAGAAAAAAAAATTTTGGTAGGGTTGCAAAAACAAAAAGTTTTTTTTTTACTCAATTTGACAGTAATGTACTTAGAATCCTGAGATAATGC
This sequence comes from Nerophis ophidion, assembly GCF_033978795.1. Taxonomy (NCBI): domain Eukaryota; kingdom Metazoa; phylum Chordata; class Actinopteri; order Syngnathiformes; family Syngnathidae; genus Nerophis; species Nerophis ophidion. The sequence continues at coordinate 27,605 of NW_026907077.1, forward strand.
GAAAAAAGCAATAAAAACGTATTCCAACATAATTCCTAATCCAAACGTGCAAAATGTCTAAAAATGCCTGTGATATTGAATACATGTTAGCTTTACTAGATACAGTTGTTTTTCTATGGTTTGCAAATACAAAAATGAGGTTTTACTCAATATGACTGTATACTGTAACACTCAATATGACAGTTATTTAAACATAACTCCTACACCACACATGAATAATGGCTAATAATGCCTGAAATAATGCATCTTTGGGAGTTTTATTCGAAACATATGCTTTTTTAAATCTTGCAAATGCAAAAAGTAGTTTTTTACTCAATATGACTATAATAGTCTTACAATCCTGAGATAATGCGAAAAAAGCAATAAAAATGTATTCAAGCATAACTTCTAAACAACACATTGAAAATGGCTACTAATGCCAAGATATATGTATTTTTGTTAGTTGTACTAGGAAAATTATCTTTTGTGAGGTTCACAAAGACACAAGTTAGTTTTTTTATTCAATATAACAGTACTAAATATGAAAGGTTTATAATCATAACTCCAAAACCAAACATGAAATGTGTCTTAAAAACCCTGTAATATTGAATTTATGTGAGTTTTACCGGAATCAGGTATTTTGGAAAGGATCACAAATACAAAAATCAGGTTTTGTCAAACATCAGGTTTGTCAAACTCAAAATGTCAGTTTTTGAAACATAACTCCAAAAATACACATGCAAAATATCTAATAATGCCTGAAGAAATGCATCTTTGAGAGTGTTCCAGAAAAAAAAACATTTGGTAGGGTTTGCAAAAACAAAAAGTATTTTTTTTACTCAATTTGACAGTAATGTACTAAGAATCCTGAGATAATGCGAAAAAAGCAATAAAAATACATTCAAGCATAACTTCTAAACAACACATTGAAAATGGCTACTAATGCCAAGATATATGTATTTTTGTTAGTTGTACTAGGAAAATTATCTTTTGTGAGGTTCACAAAGACACAAGTTAGTTTTTTTATTCAATATAACAGTACTAAATATGAAAGGTTTATAATCATAACTCCAAAACCAAACATGAAATGTGTCTTAAAAACCCTGTAATATTGAATTTATGTGAGTTTGACCGGAATCAGGTATTTTGGAAAGGATCACAAATACAAAAATCAGGTTTTGTCAAAAATCAGGTTTGTCAAACTCAAAATGTCAGTTTTTGAAACATAACTCCAAAAATTTACATGCAAAATATCTAATAATGCCTGAAGAAATGCATCTTTGAGAGTTTTCCAGAAAAAAAAATTTTGGTAGGGTTGCAAAAACAAAAAGTTTTTTTTTTACTCAATTTGACAGTAATGTACTTAGAATCCTGAGATAATGCGAAAAAAGCAATAAAAACGTATTCCAACATAATTCCTAATCCAAACGTGCAAAATGTCTAAAAATGCCTGTGATATTGAATACATGTGAGTTTTACTAGATACAGCGGTTTTTCTATGGTTTGCAAATACAAAAATGAGGTTTTACTCAATATGACTGTATACTGTAACACTCAATATGACAGTTATTTAAACATAACTCCTACACCACACATGAAAAATGGCTAATAATGCCTGAAATAATGCATCTTTGGGAGTTTTATTCGAAACATATGCTTTTTTAAATCTTGCAAATGCAAAAAGTAGTTTTTTACTCAATATTACAATAATAGTCTTACAATCCTGAGATAATGCGAAAAAAGCAATAAAAATGCATTCAAGCATAACTTCTAAACAACACATGGAAAATGGCTACTAATGCCAAGATATATGTATTATTGTTAGTTGTACTAGAAAAATCATCTTTTGTGAGGTTCACAAAGACACAAGTTAGTTGTTTTATTCAATATAACAGTACTAAATATGAAAGGTTTATAATCATAACTCCAAAACCAAACATGAAATTTGTCTTGAAAAGCCTGTAATATTGAATGTATGTGAGTTTTACAGGAATCAGGTATTTTGGAAAGGATCACAAATACAAAAATCAGGTTTTGTCAAAAATCAGGTTTGTCAAACTCAAAATGTCAGTTTTTGAAACATAACTCCAAAAATACACATTCAAAATGTCTAATAATGCCTGAAGAAATGCATATTTGAGTGTTTTCCAGAAAAAAAAAACATTTGGTAGGGTTTGCAACAACAAAAAGTATTTTTTTTACTCAATCTGACAGTAATGTACTAAGAATCCTGATATAATGCGAAAAAAGCAATAAAAATATATTCCAATATAATTCCTAATCCAAACGTTGAACATGTCTAAAAATGCCTGTGACATTGAATACATGTGAGTTTTACTAGATTCAGTTGTTTTTCTATGGTTTGCAAATACAAAAATGAGGTTTTACTCAATATGACTGTATACTGTAACACTCAATATGACAGTTATTTAAACATAACTCCTACACCACACATGAAAAATGGCTAATAATGCCTGAAATAATGCATCTTTGGGAGTTTTATTTGAAACATATGCTTTTTTAAATCTTGCCAATGCAAAAAGTAGTTTTTTACTCAATATGACTATAATAGTCTTACAATCCTGAGGTAATGCGAAAAAAGCAATAAAAATGTATTCAAGCATAACTTCTAAACAACACATTGAAAATGGCTACTAATGCCAAGATATATGTATTTTTGTTAGTTGTACTAGAAAAATCATCTTTTGTGAGGTTCACAAAGACACAAGTTAGTTTTTTTATTCAATATAACAGTACTAAATATGAAAGGTTTATAATCATAACTCCAAAACCAAACATGAAATTTGTCTTGAAAAGCCTGTAATATTGAATTTATGTGAGTTTTACCGGAATCAGGTATTTTGGAAAGGATCACAAATACCAAAATCAGGTTTTGTCAAAAATCAGGTTTGTCAAACTCAAAATGTCAGCTTTTGAAACATAACTCCAAAAATACACATGCAAAATATCTAATAATGCCTGAAGAAATGCATCTTTGAGAGTGTTCCAGAAAAAAAACATTTGGTAGGGTTTGCTAAAACAAAAAGTAATTTTTTTACTCAATTTGACAGTAATGTACTAAGAATCCTGAGATAATGCGAAAAAAGCAATAAAAATGTATTCCAACATAATTCCTAATCCAAACGTGCAAAATGTCTAAAAATGCCTGTGATATTGAATACATGTTAGCTTTACTAGATACAGTTGTTTTTCTATGGTTTGCAAATACAAAAATGAGGTTTTACTCAATATGACTGTATACTGTAACACTCAATATGACAGTTATTTAAACATAACTCCTACACCACACATGAATAATGGCTAATAATGCCTGAAATAATGCATCTTTGGGAGTTTTATTCGAAACATATGCTTTTTTAAATCTTGCAAATGCAAAAAGTAGTTTTTTACTCAATATGACTATAATAGTCTTACAATCCTGAGATAATGCGAAAAAAGCAATAAAAATGTATTCAAGCATAACTTCTAAACAACACATTGAAAATGGCTACTAATGCCAAGATATATGTATTTGTGTTAGTTGTACTAGGAAAATCATCTTTTGTGAGGTTCACAAAGACACAAGTTAGTTTTTTTATTCAATATAACAGTACTAAATATGAAAGGTTTATAATCATAACTCCAAAACCAAACATGAAATGTGTCTTAAAAACCCTGTAATATTGAATTTATGTGAGTTTTACCGGAATCAGGTATTTTGGAAAGGATCACAAATACAAAAATCAGGTTTTGTCAAACATCAGGTTTGTCAAACTCAAAATGTCAGTTTTTGAAACATAACTCCAAAAATACACATGCAAAATATCTAATAATGCCTGAAGAAATGCATCTTTGAGAGTTTTCCAGAAAAAAAAACATTTGGTAGGGTTTGCAAAAACAAAAAGTATTTTTTTTACTCAATTTGACAGTAATGTACTAAGAATCCTGAGATAATGCGAAAAAAGCAATAAAAATACATTCAAGCATAACTTCTAAACAACACATTGAAAATGGCTACTAATGCCAAGATATATGTATTTTTGTTAGTTGTACTAGGAAAATTATCTTTTGTGAGGTTCACAAAGACACAAGTTAGTTTTTTTATTCAATATAACAGTACTAAATATGAAAGGTTTATAATCATAACTCCAAAACCAAACATGAAATGTGTCTTAAAAACCCTGTAATATTGAATTTATGTGAGTTTGACCGGAATCAGGTATTTTGGAAAGGATCACAAATACAAAAATCAGGTTTTGTCAAAAATCAGGTTTGTCAAACTCAAAATGTCAGTTTTTGAAACATAACTCCAAAAATTTACATGCAAAATATCTAATAATGCCTGAAGAAATGCATCTTTGAGAGTTTTCCAGAAAAAAAAATTTTGGTAGGGTTGCAAAAACAAAAAGTATTTTTTTTACTCAATTTGACAGTAATGTACTTAGAATCCTGAGATAATGCGAAAAAAGCAATAAAAACGTATTCCAACATAATTCCTAATCCAAACGTGCAAAATGTCTAAAAATGCCTGTGATATTGAATACATGTGAGTTTTACTAGATACAGCGGTTTTTCTATGGTTTGCAAATACAAAAATGAGGTTTTACTCAATATGACTGTATACTGTAACACTCAATATGACAGTTATTTAAACATAACTCCTACACCACACATGCAAAATGGCTAATAATGCCTGAAATAATGCATCTTTGGGAGTTTTATTCGAAACATATGCTTTTTTAAATCTTGCAAATGCAAAAAGTAGTTTTTTACTCAATATGACAATAATAGTCTTACAATCCTGAAATAATGCGAAAAAAGCAATAAAAATGTATTCACACATAACTTCTAAAGAACACATGCAAAATGGCTAATAAGGCCTAGAGATATGTATTTTTGTTAGTTGTACTAGAAAAATCATCTTTTGTGAGGTTCACAAAGACACAAGTTAGTTGTTTTATTCAATATAACAGTACTAAATATGAAAGGTTTATAATCATAACTCCAAAACCAAACATGAAATTTGTCTTGAAAAGCCTGTAATATTGAATGTATGTGAGTTTTACAGGAATCAGGTATTTTGGAAAGGATCACAAATACAAAAATCAGGTTTTGTCAAAAATCAGGTTTGTCAAACTCAAAATGTCAGTTTTTGAAACATAACTCCAAAAATACACATTCAAAATGTCTAATAATGCCTGAAGAAATGCATATTTGAGTGTTTTCCAGAAAAAAAAAACATTTGGTAGGGTTTGCAACAACAAAAAGTATTTTTTTTACTCAATCTGACAGTAATGTACTAAGAATCCTGATATAATGCGAAAAAAGCAATAAAAATATATTCCAATATAATTCCTAATCCAAACGTTGAACATGTCTAAAAATGCCTGTGACATTGAATACATGTGAGTTTTACTAGATTCAGTTGTTTTTCTATGGTTTGCAAATACAAAAATGAGGTTTTACTCAATATGACTGTATACTGTAACACTCAATATGACAGTTATTTAAACATAACTCCTACACCACACATGAAAAATGGCTAATAATGCCTGAAATAATGCATCTTTGGGAGTTTTATTTGAAACATATGCTTTTTTAAATCTTGCCAATGCAAAAAGTAGTTTTTTACTCAATATGACTATAATAGTCTTACAATCCTGAGGTAATGCGAAAAAAGCAATAAAAATGTATTCAAGCATAACTTCTAAACAACACATTGAAAATGGCTACTAATGCCAAGATATATGTATTTTTGTTAGTTGTACTAGAAAAATCATCTTTTGTGAGGTTCACAAAGACACAAGTTAGTTTTTTTATTCAATATAACAGTACTAAATATGAAAGGTTTATAATCATAACTCCAAAACCAAACATGAAATTTGTCTTGAAAAGCCTGTAATATTGAATTTATGTGAGTTTTACCGGAATCAGGTATTTTGGAAAGGATCACAAATACCAAAATCAGGTTTTGTCAAAAATCAGGTTTGTCAAACTCAAAATGTCAGCTTTTGAAACATAACTCCAAAAATACACATGCAAAATATCTAATAATGCCTGAAGAAATGCATCTTTGAGAGTGTTCCAGAAAAAAAACATTTGGTAGGGTTTGCTAAAACAAAAAGTAATTTTTTTACTCAATTTGACAGTAATGTACTAAGAATCCTGAGATAATGCGAAAAAAGCAATAAAAATGTATTCCAACATAATTCCTAATCCAAACGTGCAAAATGTCTAAAAATGCCTGTGATATTGAATACATGTTAGCTTTACTAGATACAGTTGTTTTTCTATGGTTTGCAAATACAAAAATGAGGTTTTACTCAATATGACTGTATACTGTAACACTCAATATGACAGTTATTTAAACATAACTCCTACACCACACATGAATAATGGCTAATAATGCCTGAAATAATGCATCTTTGGGAGTTTTATTCGAAACATATGCTTTTTTAAATCTTGCAAATGCAAAAAGTAGTTTTTTACTCAATATGACTATAATAGTCTTACAATCCTGAGATAATGCGAAAAAAGCAATAAAAATGTATTCAAGCATAACTTCTAAACAACACATTGAAAATGGCTACTAATGCCAAGATATATGTATTTGTGTTAGTTGTACTAGGAAAATCATCTTTTGTGAGGTTCACAAAGACACAAGTTAGTTTTTTTATTCAATATAACAGTACTAAATATGAAAGGTTTATAATCATAACTCCAAAACCAAACATGAAATGTGTCTTAAAAACCCTGTAATATTGAATTTATGTGAGTTTTACCGGAATCAGGTATTTTGGAAAGGATCACAAATACAAAAATCAGGTTTTGTCAAACATCAGGTTTGTCAAACTCAAAATGTCAGTTTTTGAAACATAACTCCAAAAATACACATGCAAAATATCTAATAATGCCTGAAGAAATGCATCTTTGAGAGTTTTCCAGAAAAAAAAACATTTGGTAGGGTTTGCAAAAACAAAAAGTATTTTTTTTACTCAATTTGACAGTAATGTACTAAGAATCCTGAGATAATGCGAAAAAAGCAATAAAAATACATTCAAGCATAACTTCTAAACAACACATTGAAAATGGCTACTAATGCCAAGATATATGTATTTTTGTTAGTTGTACTAGGAAAATTATCTTTTGTGAGGTTCACAAAGACACAAGTTAGTTTTTTTATTCAATATAACAGTACTAAATATGAAAGGTTTATAATCATAACTCCAAAACCAAACATGAAATGTGTCTTAAAAACCCTGTAATATTGAATTTATGTGAGTTTGACCGGAATCAGGTATTTTGGAAAGGATCACAAATACAAAAATCAGGTTTTGTCAAAAATCAGGTTTGTCAAACTCAAAATGTCAGTTTTTGAAACATAACTCCAAAAATTTACATGCAAAATATCTAATAATGCCTGAAGAAATGCATCTTTGAGAGTTTTCCAGAAAAAAAAATTTTGGTAGGGTTGCAAAAACAAAAAGTATTTTTTTTACTCAATTTGACAGTAATGTACTTAGAATCCTGAGATAATGCGAAAAAAGCAATAAAAACGTATTCCAACATAATTCCTAATCCAAACGTGCAAAATGTCTAAAAATGCCTGTGATATTGAATACATGTGAGTTTTACTAGATACAGCGGTTTTTCTATGGTTTGCAAATACAAAAATGAGGTTTTACTCAATATGACTGTATACTGTAACACTCAATATGACAGTTATTTAAACATAACTCCTACACCACACATGCAAAATGGCTAATAATGCCTGAAATAATGCATCTTTGGGAGTTTTATTCGAAACATATGCTTTTTTAAATCTTGCAAATGCAAAAAGTAGTTTTTTACTCAATATGACAATAATAGTCTTACAATCCTGAAATAATGCGAAAAAAGCAATAAAAATGTATTCACACATAACTTCTAAAGAACACATGCAAAATGGCTAATAAGGCCTAGAGATATGTATTTTTGTTAGTTGTACTAGAAAAATCATCTTTTGTGAGGTTCACAAAGACACAAGTTAGTTTTTTTATTCAATATAACAGTACTAAATATTAAAGGTTTATAATCATAACTCCAAAACCAAACATGAAATTTGTCTTGAAAAGCCTGTAATATTGAATTTATGTGCGTTTTACCGGAATCAGGTATTTTGGAAAGGATCACAAATACAAAAATCAGGTTTTGTCAAAAATCAGGTTTGTCAAACTCTAAATGTCAGTTTTTGAAACATAACTCCAAAAATACACATGCAAAATATCTAATAATGCCTGAAGGAATGCATCTTTGAGAGTTTTCCAGAAAAAAAACATTTGGTAGGGTTTGCAAAAACAAAAAGTATTTTTTTTTACTCAATTTGACAGTAATGTACCTAGACTCCTGAGATAATGCGAAAAAAGCAATAAAAAAGTATTCCAACATAATTCCTAATCCAAACGTGCAAAATGTCTAAAAATGCCTGTGATATTGAATACATGTGAGTTTTACTAGATACAGTTGTTTTTCTATGGTTTGCAAATACAAAAATGATGTTTTACTCAATATGACTGTATACTGTAACACTCAATATGACAGTTATTTAAACATAACTCCTACACCACACATGAAAAATGGCTAATAATGCCTGAAATAATGCATCTTTGGGAGTTTTATTCGAAACATATGCTTTTTTAAATCTTGCAAATGCAAAAAGTAGTTTTTTACTCAATAAGACTATAATAGTCTTACAATCCTGAGATAATGCGAAAAAAGCAATAAAAATGCATTCAAGCATAACTTCTAAACAACACATGGAAAATGGCTACTAATGCCAAGATATATGTATTTTTGTTAGTTGTACTAGAAAAATCATCTTTTGTGAGGTTCACAAAGACACAAGTTAGTTTTTTTATTCAATATAACAGTACTAAATATGAAAGGTTTATAATCTTAACTCCAAAACCAAACATGAAATTTGTCTTGAAAAGCCTGTAATATTGAATTTATGTGAGTTTTACCGGAATCAGGTATTTTGGAAAGGATCACAAATACAAAAATCAGGTTTTGTCAAAAATCAGTTTTTTCAAACTCAAAATGTCAGTTTTTGAAACATAACTCCAAAAATACACATGCAAAATGTCTAATAATGCCTGAAGAAATGCATCTTTGAGTGTTTTCCAGAAAAAAACCATTTGGTAGGGTTTGCAACAACAAAAAGTATTTTTTTTACTCAATTTGACAGTAATGTACTAAGAATTCTGAGATAATGCGAAAAAAGCAATAAAAATATATTCCAATATAATTCCTAATCCAAACGTTTAAAATGTCTAAAAATGCCTGTGATATTGAATACATGTGAGTTTTACTAGATACAGTTGTTTTTCTATGGTTTGCAAATACAAAAATGAGGTTTTACTCAATATGACTGTATACTGTAACACTCAATATGACAGTTATTTAAACATAACTCCTACACCACACATGAAAAATGGCTAATAATGCCTGAAATGATGCATCTTTGGGAGTTTTATTCGAAACAATGCTTTTTTAAATCTTGCAAATGCAAAAAGTAGTTTTTTAGTCAATATGACTATAATAGTCTTACAATCCTGAGATAATGCGAAAAAAGCAATTAAAAATGTATTCAAGCATAACTTCTAAACAACACATGGAAAATGGCTACTAATGCCAAGATATATGTATTTTTGTTAGTTGTGCTAGAAAATTCATCTTTTGTGAGGTTCACAAAGACACAAGTTAGTTTTTTTATTCAATATAACAGTACTAAATATGAAAGGTTTATAATCATAACTCCAAAACCAAACATGAAATTTGTCTTGAAAAGCCTGTAATATTGAATTTATGTGAGTTTTACCGGAATCAGGTATTTTGGAAAGGATCACAAATACAAAAATCAGGTTTTGTCAAAAATCAGGTTTGTCAAACTCAAAATGTCAGTTTTTGAAACATGACTCCAAAAATACACATGCAAAATGTCTAATAATGCCTGAAGAAATGCATCTTTGAGAGTTTTCCAGAAAAAAAACTTTTGGTAGGGTTGCAAAAACAAAAAGTATTTTTTTTACTCAATTTGACAGTAATGTACTTAGAATCCTGAGATAATGCGAAAAAAGCAATAAAAACGTATTCCAACATAATTCCTAATCCAAACGTGCAAAATGTCTAAAAATGCATGTGATATTGAATACATGTGAGTTTTACTAGATACAGTTGTTTTTCTATGGTTTGCAAATACAAAAATGAGGTTTTACTCAATACGACTGTATACTGTAACACTCAATATGACAGTTATTTAAACATAACTCCTACACCACACATGAAAAATGGCTAATAATGCCTGAAATAATGCATCTTTGGGAGTTTTATTCGAAACATATGCTTTTTTAAATCTTGCAAATGCAAAAAGTAGTTTTTTACTCAATAAGACTATAATAGTCTTACAATCCTGAGATAATGCGAAAAAAGCAAGAAAAATGCATTCAAGCATAACTTCTAAACAACACATGGAAAATGGCTACTAATGCCAAGATATATGTATTTTTGTTAGTTGTACTAGAAAAATCATCTTTTGTGAGGTTCACAAAGACACAAGTTAGTTTTTTTATTCAATATAACAGTACTAAATATGAAAGGTTTATAATCATAACTCCAAAACCAAACATGAAATTTGTCTTGAAAAGCCTGTAATATTGAATTTATGTGAGTTTTACCGGAATCAGGTATTTTGGAAAGGATCACAAATACAAAAATCAGGTTTTGTCAAAATGTCAGTTTTTGAAACATAACTCCAAAAATACACATGCAAAATGTCTAATAATGCCTGAAGAAATGCATCTTTGAGAGTTTTCCAGAAAAAAAAACATTTGGTAGGTTTTGCAAAAACAAAAAGTAATTTTTTTACTCAATTTGACAGTAATGTACCTAGACTCCTGAGATAATGCGAAAAAAGCAATAAAAAAGTATTCCAACATAATTCCTAATCCAAACGTGCAAAATGTCTAAAAATGCCTGTGATATTGAATACATGTGAGTTTTACTAGATACAGTTGTTTTTCTATGGTTTGCAAATACAAAAATGAGGTTTTACTCAATATGACTGTATACTGTAACACTCAATATGACAGTTATTTAAACATAACTCCTACACCACACATGAAAAATGGCTAATAATGCCTGAAATAATGCATCTTTGGGAGTTTTATTCGAAACATATGCTTTTTTAAATCTTGCAAATGCAAAAAGTAGTTTTTTACTCAATAAGACTATAATAGTCTTACAATCCTGAGATAATGCGAAAAAAGCAAGAAAAATGCATTCAAGCATAACTTCTAAACAACACATGGAAAATGGCTACTAATGCCAAGATATATGTATTTTTGTTAGTTGTACTAGAAAAATCATCTTTTGTGAGGTTCACAAAGACACAAGTTAGTTTTTTTATTCAATATAACAGTACTAAATATGAAAGGTTTATAATCATAACTCCAAAACCAAACATGAAATTTGTCTTGAAAAGCCTGTAATATTGAATTTATGTGAGTTTTACCGGAATCAGGTATTTTGGAAAGGATCACAAATACAAAAATCAGGTTTTGTCAAAAATCTGTTTTTTCAAACTCAAAATGTCAGTTTTTGAAACATAACTCCAAAAATACACATGCAAAATGTCTAATAATGCCTGAAGAAATGCATCTTTGAGTGTTTTCCAGAAAAAAAACATTTGGTAGGGTTTGCAACAACAAAAAGTATTTTTTTTACTCAATTTGACAGTAATGTACTAAGAATTCTGAGATAATGCGAAAAAAGCAATACAAATATATTCCAATATAATTCATAATCCAAACGTTTAAAATGTCTAAAAATGCCTGTGATATTGAATACATGTGAGTTTTACTAGATACAGTTGTTTTTCTATGGTTTGCAAATACAAAAATGAGGTTTTACTCAATATGACTGTATACTGTAACACTCAATATGACAGTTATTTAAACATAACTCCTACACCACACATGAAAAATGGCTAATAATGCCTGAAATGATGCATCTTTGGGAGTTTTATTCGAAACAATGCTTTTTTAAATCTTGCAAATGCAAAAAGTAGTTTTTTAGTCAATATGACTATAATAGTCTTACAATCCTGAGATAATGCGAAAAAAGCAATTAAAAATGTATTCAAGCATAACTTCTAAACAACACATGGAAAATGGCTACTAATGCCAAGATATATGTATTTTTGTTAGTTGTGCTAGAAAATTCATCTTTTGTGAGGTTCACAAAGACACAAGTTAGTTTTTTTATTCAATATAACAGTACTAAATATGAAAGGTTTATAATCATAACTCCAAAACCAAACATGAAATTTGTCTTGAAAAGCCTGTAATATTGAATTTATGTGAGTTTTACCGGAATCAGGTATTTTGGAAAGGATCACAAATACAAAAATCAGGTTTTGTCAAAAATCAGGTTTGTCAAACTCAAAATGTCAGTTTTTGAAACATGACTCCAAAAATACACATGCAAAATGTCTAATAATGCCTGAAGAAATGCATCTTTGAGAGTTTTCCAGAAAAAAAACTTTTGGTAGGGTTGCAAAAACAAAAAGTAATTTTTTTACTCAATTTGACAGTAATGTACTTAGAATCCTGAGATAATGCGAAAAAAGCAATAAAAACGTATTCCAACATAATTCCTAATCCAAACGTGCAAAATGTCTAAAAATGCATGTGATATTGAATACATGTGAGTTTTACTAGATACAGTTGTTTTTCTATGGTTTGCAAATACAAAAATGAGGTTTTACTCAATATGACTGTATACTGTAACACTCAAAATGACAGTTATTTAAACATAACTCCTACACCACACATGAAAAATGGCTAATAATGCCTGAAATAATGCATCTTTGGGACTTTTATTCGAAACATCTGCTTTTTTAAATCTTGCAAATGCAAAAAGTAGTTTTTTACTCAATAAGACTATAATAGTCTTACAATCCTGAGATAATGCGAAAAAAGCAATAAAAATGCATTCAAGCATAACTTCTAAACAACACATGGAAAATGGCTACTAATGCCAAGATATATGTATTATTGTTAGTTGTACTAGAAAAATCATCTTTTGTGAGGTTCACAAAGACACAAGTTAGTTGTTTTATTCAATATAACAGTACTAAATATGAAAGGTTTATAATCATAACTCCAAAACCAAACATGAAATTTGTCTTGAAAAGCCTGTAATATTGAATGTATGTGAGTTTTACAGGAATCAGGTATTTTGGAAAGGATCACAAATACAAAAATCAGGTTTTGTCAAAAATCAGGTTTGTCAAACTCAAAATGTCAGTTTTTGAAACATAACTCCAAAAATACACATTCAAAATGTCTAATAATGCCTGAAGAAATGCATATTTGAGTGTTTTCCAGAAAAAAAAAACATTTGGTAGGGTTTGCAACAACAAAAAGTATTTTTTTTACTCAATCTGACAGTAATGTACTAAGAATCCTGATATAATGCGAAAAAAGCAATAAAAATATATTCCAATATAATTCCTAATCCAAACGTTGAACATGTCTAAAAATGCCTGTGACATTGAATACATGTGAGTTTTACTAGATTCAGTTGTTTTTCTATGGTTTGCAAATACAAAAATGAGGTTTTACTCAATATGACTGTATACTGTAACACTCAATATGACAGTTATTTAAACATAACTCCTACACCACACATGAAAAATGGCTAATAATGCCTGAAATAATGCATCTTTGGGAGTTTTATTTGAAACATATGCTTTTTTAAATCTTGCCAATGCAAAAAGTAGTTTTTTACTCAATATGACTATAATAGTCTTACAATCCTGAGGTAATGCGAAAAAAGCAATAAAAATGTATTCAAGCATAACTTCTAAACAACACATTGAAAATGGCTACTAATGCCAAGATATATGTATTTTTGTTAGTTGTACTAGAAAAATCATCTTTTGTGAGGTTCACAAAGACACAAGTTAGTTTTTTTATTCAATATAACAGTACTAAATATGAAAGGTTTATAATCATAACTCCAAAACCAAACATGAAATTTGTCTTGAAAAGCCTGTAATATTGAATTTATGTGAGTTTTACCGGAATCAGGTATTTTGGAAAGGATCACAAATACCAAAATCAGGTTTTGTCAAAAATCAGGTTTGTCAAACTCAAAATGTCAGCTTTTGAAACATAACTCCAAAAATACACATGCAAAATATCTAATAATGCCTGAAGAAATGCATCTTTGAGAGTGTTCCAGAAAAAAAACATTTGGTAGGGTTTGCTAAAACAAAAAGTAATTTTTTTACTCAATTTGACAGTAATGTACTAAGAATCCTGAGATAATGCGAAAAAAGCAATAAAAATGTATTCCAACATAATTCCTAATCCAAACGTGCAAAATGTCTAAAAATGCCTGTGATATTGAATACATGTTAGCTTTACTAGATACAGTTGTTTTTCTATGGTTTGCAAATACAAAAATGAGGTTTTACTCAATATGACTGTATACTGTAACACTCAATATGACAGTTATTTAAACATAACTCCTACACCACACATGAATAATGGCTAATAATGCCTGAAATAATGCATCTTTGGGAGTTTTATTCGAAACATATGCTTTTTTAAATCTTGCAAATGCAAAAAGTAGTTTTTTACTCAATATGACTATAATAGTCTTACAATCCTGAGATAATGCGAAAAAAGCAATAAAAATGTATTCAAGCATAACTTCTAAACAACACATTGAAAATGGCTACTAATGCCAAGATATATGTATTTTTGTTAGTTGTACTAGGAAAATTATCTTTTGTGAGGTTCACAAAGACACAAGTTAGTTTTTTTATTCAATATAACAGTACTAAATATGAAAGGTTTATAATCATAACTCCAAAACCAAACATGAAATGTGTCTTAAAAACCCTGTAATATTGAATTTATGTGAGTTTTACCGGAATCAGGTATTTTGGAAAGGATCACAAATACAAAAATCAGGTTTTGTCAAACATCAGGTTTGTCAAACTCAAAATGTCAGTTTTTGAAACATAACTCCAAAAATACACATGCAAAATATCTAATAATGCCTGAAGAAATGCATCTTTGAGAGTTTTCCAGAAAAAAAAACATTTGGTAGGGTTTGCAAAAACAAAAAGTATTTTTTTTACTCAATTTGACAGTAATGTACTAAGAATCCTGAGATAATGCGAAAAAAGCAATAAAAATACATTCAAGCATAACTTCTAAACAACACATTGAAAATGGCTACTAATGCCAAGATATATGTATTTTTGTTAGTTGTACTAGGAAAATTATCTTTTGTGAGGTTCACAAAGACACAAGTTAGTTTTTTTATTCAATATAACAGTACTAAATATGAAAGGTTTATAATCATAACTCCAAAACCAAACATGAAATGTGTCTTAAAAACCCTGTAATATTGAATTTATGTGAGTTTGACCGGAATCAGGTATTTTGGAAAGGATCACAAATACAAAAATCAGGTTTTGTCAAAAATCAGGTTTGTCAAACTCAAAATGTCAGTTTTTGAAACATAACTCCAAAAATTTACATGCAAAATATCTAATAATGCCTGAAGAAATGCATCTTTGAGAGTTTTCCAGAAAAAAAAATTTTGGTAGGGTTGCAAAAACAAAAAGTTTTTTTTTTACTCAATTTGACAGTAATGTACTTAGAATCCTGAGATAATGCGAAAAAAGCAATAAAAACGTATTCCAACATAATTCCTAATCCAAACGTGCAAAATGTCTAAAAATGCCTGTGATATTGAATACATGTTAGCTTTACTAGATACAGTTGTTTTTCTATGGTTTGCAAATACAAAAATGAGGTTTTACTCAATATGACTGTATACTGTAACACTCAATATGACAGTTATTTAAACATAACTCCTACACCACACATGAATAATGGCTAATAATGCCTGAAATAATGCATCTTTGGGAGTTTTATTCGAAACATATGCTTTTTTAAATCTTGCAAATGCAAAAAGTACTTTTTTACTCAATATGACTATAATAGTCTTACAATCCTGAGATAATGCGAAAAAAGCAATAAAAATGTATTCAAGCATAACTTCTAAACAACACATTGAAAATGGCTACTAATGCCAAGATATATGTATTTTTGTTAGTTGTACTAGGAAAATTATCTTTTGTGAGGTTCACAAAGACACAAGTTAGTTTTTTTATTCAATATAACAGTACTAAATATGAAAGGTTTATAATCATAACTCCAAAACCAAACATGAAATGTGTCTTAAAAACCCTGTAATATTGAATTTATGTGAGTTTTACCGGAATCAGGTATTTTGGAAAGGATCACAAATACAAAAATCAGGTTTTGTCAAACATCAGGTTTGTCAAACTCAAAATGTCAGTTTTTGAAACATAACTCCAAAAATACACATGCAAAATATCTAATAATGCCTGAAGAAATGCATCTTTGAGAGTTTTCCAGAAAAAAAAACATTTGGTAGGGTTTGCAAAAACAAAAAGTATTTTTTTTACTCAATTTGACAGTAATGTACTAAGAATCCTGAGATAATGCGAAAAAAGCAATAAAAATACATTCAAGCATAACTTCTAAACAACACATTGAAAATGGCTACTAATGCCAAGATATATGTATTTTTGTTAGTTGTACTAGGAAAATTATCTTTTGTGAGGTTCACAAAGATACAAGTTAGTTTTTTTATTCAATATAACAGTACTAAATATGAAAGGTTTATAATCATAACTCCAAAACCAAACATGAAATGTGTCTTAAAAACCCTGTAATATTGAATTTATGTGAGTTTGACCGGAATCAGGTATTTTGGAAAGGATCACAAATACAAAAATCAGGTTTTGTCAAAAATCAGGTTTGTCAAACTCAAAATGTCAGTTTTTGAAACATAACTCCAAAAATTTACATGCAAAATATCTAATAATGCCTGAAGAAATGCATCTTTGAGAGTTTTCCAGAAAAAAAAATTTTGGTAGGGTTGCAAAAACAAAAAGTTTTTTTTTTACTCAATTTGACAGTAATGTACTTAGAATCCTGAGATAATGCGAAAAAAGCAATAAAAACGTATTCCAACATAATTCCTAATCCAAACGTGCAAAATGTCTAAAAATGCCTGTGATATTGAATACATGTGAGTTTTACTAGATACAGCGGTTTTTCTATGGTTTGCAAATACAAAAATGAGGTTTTACTCAATATGACTGTATACTGTAACACTCAATATGACAGTTATTTAAACATAACTCCTACACCACACATGAAAAATGGCTAATAATGCCTGAAATAATGCATCTTTGGGAGTTTTACTCGAAACATATGCTTTTTTAAATCTTGCAAATGCAAAAAGTAGTTTTTTACTCAATATGACTATAATAGTCTTAGAATCCTGAGATAATGCGAAAAAAGCAATAAAAATGTATTCCAACATAATTCCTAATCCAAACGTGCCAAATGTCTAAAAATGCCTGTGATGTTGAATACATGTGAGTTTTACTAGATACAGTTGTTTTTCAATGGTTTGCAAATACAAAAATGAGGTTTTACTCAATCTGACTGTATACTGTAACACCCAATATGACAGTTATTTAAACATAACTCCTACACCACACATGAAAAATGGCTAATAATGCCTGAAATAATGCATCTTTGGGAGTTTTACTCGAAACGTATGCTTTTTTAAATCTTGCAAATGCAAAAAGTAGTTTTTTACTCAATACGACTATAATAGTCTTACACTCCTGAGATAATGCGAAAAAAGCAATAAAAATGTATTCAAACATAACTTCTAAACAACACATGCAAAATGGCTAATAATGCCCAGAGATATGTTTTTTTGTTAGTTGTACTAGAAAAATGAATTTTTGTAAGGTTTGCAAAGACACAAGTTAGTTTTTTTATTCAATATAACAGTGTAACTGTCATACTAAATATGAAAGGTTTATAATCATAACTCCAAAACCAAATATGAAATTTGTCTTAAAAAGCCTTTAATATTGAATTCATGTAAGTTTTACCAGAATCAGGTATTTTGGAAAGAATCACAAATACAAATATTAGATTTTACTGGCCTCATATTGGTCACACTCAAAATGACAGTTTTTGAGACATAACTCCAAAAATACACATGCAAATAGTCTAATAATGCCTGAAGAAATGCATCTTCGAGGGTTTTCCAGAAAAAAAAACATTTGGTAAGGTTTGCAAAAACAAAATTTGATTTGTTACTCAATTTGACAGTGATGTACTTAGAATCCTGAGATAATGCGAAAAAAGCAATAAAAATGTATTCCAACATAATTCCTAATCCAAACGTGCCAAATGTCTAAAAATGCCTGTGATGTTGAATACATGTGAGTTTTACTAGATACAGTTGTTTTTCAATGGTTTGCAAATACAAAAATGAGGTTTTACTCAATCTGACTGTATACTGTAACACTCAATATGACAGTTATTTAAACATAACTCCTACACCACACATGAAAAATGGCTAATAATGCCTGAAATAATGCATCTTTGGGAGTTTTACTCGAAACATATGCTTTTTTAAATCTTGCAAATGCAAAAAGTAGTTTTTTACTCAATACGACTATAATAGTCTTACAATCCTGAGATAATGCGAAAAAAGCAATAAAAATGTATTCAAACATAACTTCTAAACAACACATGCAAAATGGCTAGTAATGCCCAGAGATATGTTTTTTTGTTAGTTGTACTAGAAAAATTAATTTTTGTAAGGTTTGCAAAGATACAAGTTAGTTTTTTTTATTCAATATAACAGTGTAACTGTCATACTAAATATGAAAGGTTTATAATAATAACTCCAAAACTAAATATGAAATTTGTCTTGAAAAGCCTTTAATATTGAATTTATGTAAGAGTTACCAGAATCAGGTATTTTGGAAAGAATCACAAATACAAATATTAGATTTTACTGGCCTCATATTGGTCACACTCAAAATGACAGTTTTTGAAACATAACTCCAAAAATACACATGCAAATAGTCTAATAATGCCTGAAGAAATGCATCTTCGAGAGTTTTCCAGAAAAAAAACATTTGTTAAGGTTTGCAAAAACAAAATTTGATTTGTTACTCAATTTGACAGTGATGTACTTAGAATCCTGAGATAATGCGAAAAAAGCGATAAAAATGTATTCCAACATAATTCCTAATCCAAACGTGCAAAATGTCTAAAAATGCCTGTGACATTGATTACATGTGAGTTTTACTAGATACAGTTGTTTTTCAATGGTTTGCAAATACTACAATGAGGTTTTACTCAATATGACTGTATACTGTAACACTCAATATGACAGTTATTTAAACATAACTCCTACACCACACATGAAAAATGGCTAATAATGCCTGAAATAATGCATCTTTGGGAGTTTTACTCGAAACATATGCTTATTTAAATCTTGCAAATGCAAAAAGTAGTTTTTTACTCAATATGACTATAATAGTCTTAGAATCCTGAGATAATGCGAAAAAAGCAATAAAAATGTATTCAAACATAACTTCTAAACAACACATGCAAAATGGCTAATAATGCCCAGAGATATGTTTTTTTGTTAGTTGTACTAGAAAAATGAATTTTTGTAAGGTTTGCAAAGACACAAGTTAGTTTTTTTATTCAATATAACAGTGTAACTGTCATACTAAATATGAAAGGTTTATAATCATAACTCCAAAACCAAATATGAAATTTGTCTTAAAAAGCCTTTAATATTGAATTTATGTAAGTTTTACCAGAATCAGGTATTTTGGAAAGAATCACAAATACAAATATTAGATTTTACTGGCCTCATATTGGTCACACTCAAAATGACAGTTTTTGAGACATAACTCCAAAAATACACATGCAAATAGTCTAATAATGCCTGAAGAAATGCATCTTCGAGGGTTTTCCAGAAAAAAAAAACATTTGGTAAGGTTTGCAAAAACAAAATTTGATTTGTTACTCAATTTGACAGTGATGTACTTAGAATCCTGAGATAATGCGAAAAAAGCAATAAAAATGTATTCCAACATAATTCCTAATCCAAACGTGCCAAATGTCTAAAAATGCCTGTGATGTTGAATACATGTGAGTTTTACTAGATACAGTTGTTTTTCAATGGTTTGCAAATACAAAAATGAGGTTTTACTCAATATGACTGTATACTGTAACACTCAATATGACAGTTATTTAAACATAACTCCTACACCACACATGAAAAATGGCTAATAATGCCTGAAATAATGCATCTTTGGGAGTTTTACTCGAAACATATGCTTTTTTAAATCTTGCAAATGCAAAAAGTAGTTTTTTACTCAATATGACTATAATAGTCTTAGAATCCTGAGATAATGCGAAAAAAGCAATAAAAATGTATTCAAACATAACTTCTAAACAACAGATGCAAAATGGCTAATAATGCCCAGAGATATGTTTTTTTGTTAGTTGTACTAGAAAAATGAATTTTTGTAAGGTTTGCAAAGACACAAGTTAGTTTTTTTATTCAATATAACAGTGTAACTGTCATACTAAATATGAAAGGTTTATAATCATAACTCCAAAACCAAATATGAAATTTGTCTTGAAAAGCCTTTAATATTGAATTTATGTAAGTTTTACCAGAATCAGGTATTTTGGAAAGAATCACAAATACAAATATTAGATTTTATTGGCCTCATATTGGTGACACTCAAAATGACAGTTTTTGAGACATAACTCCAAAAATACACATGCAAATAGTCTAATAATGCCTGAAGAAATGAGTCTTCGAGGGTTTTCCAGAAAAAAAAACATTTGGTAAGGTTTGCAAAAACAAAATTTGATTTGTTACTCAATTTGACAGTGATGTACTTAGAATCCTGAGATAATGCGAAAAAAGCAATAAAAATGTATTCCAACATAATTCCTAATCCAAACGTGCCAAATGTCTAAAAATGCCTGTGATGTTGAATACATGTGAGTTTTACTAGATACAGTTGTTTTTCAATGGTTTGCAAATACAAAAATGAGGTTTTACTCAATATGACTGTATACTGTAACACTCAATATGACAGTTATTTAAACATAACTCCTACACCACACATGAAAAATGGCTAATAATGCCTGAAATAATGCATCTTTGGGAGTTTTACTCGAAACATATGCTTTTTTAAATCTTGCAAATGCAAAAAGTAGTTTTTTACTCAATATGACTATAATAGTCTTAGAATCCTGAGATAATGCGAAAAAAGCAATAAAAATGTATTCAAACATATCTTCTAAACAAGACATGCAAAATGGCTAATAATGCCCAGAGATATGTTTTTTTGTTAGTTGTACTAGAAAAATGAATTTTTGTAAGGTTTGCAAAGACACAAGTTAGTTTTTTTATTCAATATAACAGTGTAACTGTCATACTAAATATGAAAGGTTTATAATAATAACTCCAAAACTAAATATGAAATTTGTCTTGAAAAGCCTTTAATATTGAATTTATGTAAGAGTTACCAGAATCAGGTATTTTGGAAAGAATCCCAAATACAAATATTAGATTTTACTGGCCTCATATTGGTCAAACTCAAAATGACAGTTTTTGAAACATAACTCCAAAAATACACATGCAAATAGTCTAATAATGCCTGAAGAAATGCATCTTCGAGAGTTTTCCAGAAAAAAAACATTTGGTAAGGTTTGCAAAAACAAAATTTGATTTGTTACTCAATTTGACAGTGATGTACTTAGAATCCTGAGATAATGCGAAAAAAGCAATAAAAATGTATTCCAACATAATTCCTAATCCAAACGTGCCAAATGTCTAAAAATGCCTGTGATGTTGAATACATGTGAGTTTTACTAGATACAGTTGTTTTTCAATGGTTTGCAAATACAAAAATGAGGTTTTACTCAATCTGACTGTATACTGTAACACTCAATATGACAGTTATTTAAACATAACTCCTACACCACACATGAAAAATGGCTAATAATGCCTGAAATAATGCATCTTTGGGAGTTTTACTCGAAACATACAGTATGCTTTTTTAAATCTTGCAAATGCAAAAAGTAGTTTTTTACTCAATACGACTATAATAGTCTTACAATCCTGAGATAATGCGAAAAAAGCAATAAAAATGTATTCAAACATAACTTCTAAACAACACATGCAAAATGGCTAGTAATGCCCAGAGATATGTTTTTTTGTTAGTTGTACTAGAAAAATTAATTTTTGTAAGGTTTGCAAAGATACAAGTTAGTTTTTTTTATTCAATATAACAGTGTAACTGTCATACTAAATATGAAAGGTTTATAATCATAACTCCAAAACCAAATATGAAATTTGTCTTAAAAAGCCTTTAATATTGAATTCATGTAAGTTTTACCAGAATCAGGTATTTTGGAAAGAATCACAAATACAAATATTAGATTTTACTGGCCTCATATTGGTCACACTCAAAATGACAGTTTTTGAGACATAACTCCAAAAATACACATGCAAATAGTCTAATAATGCCTGAAGAAATGCATCTTCGAGGGTTTTCCAGAAAAAAAAACATTTGGTAAGGTTTGCAAAAACAAAATTTGATTTGTTACTCAATTTGACAGTGATGTACTTAGAATCCTGAGATAATGCGAAAAAAGCAATAAAAATGTATTCCAACATAATTCCTAATCCAAACGTGCCAAATGTCTAAAAATGCCTGTGATGTTGAATACATGTGAGTTTTACTAGATACAGTTGTTTTTCAATGGTTTGCAAATACAAAAATGAGGTTTTACTCAATCTGACTGTATACTGTAACACTCAATATGACAGTTATTTAAACATAACTCCTACACCACACATGAAAAATGGCTAATAATGCCTGAAATAATGCATCTTTGGGAGTTTTACTCGAAACATATGCTTTTTTAAATCTTGCAAATGCAAAAAGTAGTTTTTTACTCAATACGACTATAATAGTCTTACAATCCTGAGATAATGCGAAAAAAGCAATAAAAATGTATTCAAACATAACTTCTAAACAACACATGCAAAATGGCTAGTAATGCCCAGAGATATGTTTTTTTGTTAGTTGTACTAGAAAAATTAATTTTTGTAAGGTTTGCAAAGATACAAGTTAGTTTTTTTTATTCAATATAACAGTGTAACTGTCATACTAAATATGAAAGGTTTATAATAATAACTCCAAAACTAAATATGAAATTTGTCTTGAAAAGCCTTTAATATTGAATTTATGTAAGAGTTACCAGAATCAGGTATTTTGGAAAGAATCACAAATACAAATATTAGATTTTACTGGCCTCATATTGGTCACACTCAAAATGACAGTTTTTGAAACATAACTCCAAAAATACACATGCAAATAGTCTAATAATGCCTGAAGAAATGCATCTTCGAGAGTTTTCCAGAAAAAAAACATTTGTTAAGGTTTGCAAAAACAAAATTTGATTTGTTACTCAATTTGACAGTGATGTACTTAGAATCCTGAGATGATGCGAAAAAAGCGATAAAAATGTATTCCAACATAATTCCTAATCCAAACGTGCAAAATGTCTAAAAATGCCTGTGACATTGATTACATGTGAGTTTTACTAGATACAGTTGTTTTTCAATGGTTTGCAAATACTACAATGAGGTTTTACTCAATATGACTGTATACTGTAACACTCAATATGACAGTTATTTAAACATAACTCCTACACCACACATGAAAAATGGCTAATAATGCCTGAAATAATGCATCTTTGGGAGTTTTACTCGAAACATATGCTTATTTAAATCTTGCAAATGCAAAAAGTAGTTTTTTACTCAATATGACTATAATAGTCTTAGAATCCTGAGATAATGCGAAAAAAGCAATAAAAATGTATTCAAACATAACTTCTAAACAACAGATGCAAAATGGCTAATAATGCCCAGAGATATGTTTTTTTGTTAGTTGTACTAGAAAAATGAATTTTTGTAAGGTTTGCAAAGACACAAGTTAGTTTTTTTATTCAATATAACAGTGTAACTGTCATACTAAATATGAAAGGTTTATAATCATAACTCCAAAACCAAATATGAAATTTGTCTTAAAAAGCCTTTAATATTGAATTTATGTAAGTTTTACCAGAATCAGGTATTTTGGAAAGAATCACAAATACAAATATTAGATTTTACTGGCCTCATATTGGTCACACTCAAAATGACAGTTTTTGAGACATAACTCCAAAAATACACATGCAAATAGTCTAATAATGCCTGAAGAAATGCATCTTCGAGGGTTTTCCAGAAAAAAAAAACATTTGGTAAGGTTTGCAAAAACAAAATTTGATTTGTTACTCAATTTGACAGTGATGTACTTAGAATCCTGAGATAATGCGAAAAAAGCAATAAAAATGTATTCCAACATAATTCCTAATCCAAACGTGCCAAATGTCTAAAAATGCCTGTGATGTTGAATACATGTGAGTTTTACTAGATACAGTTGTTTTTCAATGGTTTGCAAATACAAAAATGAGGTTTTACTCAATATGACTGTATACTGTAACACTCAATATGACAGTTATTTAAACATAACTCCTACACCACACATGAAAAATGGCTAATAATGCCTGAAATAATGCATCTTTGGGAGTTTTACTCGAAACATATGCTTTTTTAAATCTTGCAAATGCAAAAAGTAGTTTTTTACTCAATATGACCAAAATAGTCTTAGAATCCTGAGATAATGCGAAAAAAGCAATAAAAATGTATTCAAACATAACTTCTAAACAACACATGCAAAATGGCTAATAATGCCCAGAGATATGTTTTTTTGTTAGTTGTACTAGAAAAATGAATTTTTGTAAGGTTTGCAAAGACACAAGTTAGTTATTTTATTCAATATAACAGTGTAACTGTCATACTAAATATGAAAGGTTTATAATCATAACTCCAAAACCAAATATGAAATTTGTCTTAAAAAGCCTTTAATATTGAATTTATGTAAGTTTTACCAGAATCAGGTATTTTGGAAAGAATCACAAATACAAATATTAGATTTTACTGGCCTCACCTTGGTCACACTCAAAATGACAGTTTTTGAGACATAACTCCAAAAATACACATGCAAATAGTCTAATAATGCCTGAAGAAATGCATCTTCGAGGGTTTTCCAGAAAAAAAAACATTTGGTAAGGTTTGCAAAAACAAAATTTGATTTGTTACTCAATTTGACAGTGATGTACTTAGAATCCTGAGATAATGCGAAAAAAGCAATAAAAATGTATTCCAACATAATTCCTAATCCAAACGTGCCAAATGTCTAAAAATGCATGTGATGTTGAATACATGTGAGTTTTACTAGATACAGTTGTTTTTCAATGGTTTGCAAATACAAAAATGAGGTTTTACTCAATATGACTGTATACTGTAACACTCAATATGACAGTTATTTAAACATAACTCCTACACCACACATGAAAAATGGCTAATAATGCCTGAAATGATGCATCTTTGGGAGTTTTATTCGAAACAATGCTTTTTTAAATCTTGCAAATGCAAAAAGTAGTTTTTTAGTCAATATGACTATAATAGTCTTACAATCCTGAGATAATGCGAAAAAAGCAATTAAAAATGTATTCAAGCATAACTTCTAAACAACACATGGAAAATGGCTACTAATGCCAAGATATATGTATTTTTGTTAGTTGTGCTAGAAAATTCATCTTTTGTGAGGTTCACAAAGACACAAGTTAGTTTTTTTATTCAATATAACAGTACTAAATATGAAAGGTTTATAATCATAACTCCAAAACCAAACATGAAATTTGTCTTGAAAAGCCTGTAATATTGAATTTATGTGAGTTTTACCGGAATCAGGTATTTTGGAAAGGATCACAAATACAAAAATCAGGTTTTGTCAAAAATCAGGTTTGTCAAACTCAAAATGTCAGTTTTTGAAACATGACTCCAAAAATACACATGCAAAATGTCTAATAATGCCTGAAGAAATGCATCTTTGAGAGTTTTCCAGAAAAAAAACTTTTGGTAGGGTTGCAAAAACAAAAAGTATTTTTTTTACTCAATTTGACAGTAATGTACTTAGAATCCTGAGATAATGCGAAAAAAGCAATAAAAACGTATTCCAACATAATTCCTAATCCAAACGTGCAAAATGTCTAAAAATGCATGTGATATTGAATACATGTGAGTTTTACTAGATACAGTTGTTTTTCTATGGTTTGCAAATACAAAAATGAGGTTTTACTCAATACGACTGTATACTGTAACACTCAATATGACAGTTATTTAAACATAACTCCTACACCACACATGAAAAATGGCTAATAATGCCTGAAATAATGCATCTTTGGGAGTTTTATTCGAAACATATGCTTTTTTAAATCTTGCAAATGCAAAAAGTAGTTTTTTACTCAATAAGACTATAATAGTCTTACAATCCTGAGATAATGCGAAAAAAGCAAGAAAAATGCATTCAAGCATAACTTCTAAACAACACATGGAAAATGGCTACTAATGCCAAGATATATGTATTTTTGTTAGTTGTACTAGAAAAATCATCTTTTGTGAGGTTCACAAAGACACAAGTTAGTTTTTTTATTCAATATAACAGTACTAAATATGAAAGGTTTATAATCATAACTCCAAAACCAAACATGAAATTTGTCTTGAAAAGCCTGTAATATTGAATTTATGTGAGTTTTACCGGAATCAGGTATTTTGGAAAGGATCACAAATACAAAAATCAGGTTTTGTCAAAAATCTGTTTTTTCAAACTCAAAATGTCAGTTTTTGAAACATAACTCCAAAAATACACATGCAAAATGTCTAATAATGCCTGAAGAAATGCATCTTTGAGAGTTTTCCAGAAAAAAAAACATTTGGTAGGTTTTGCAAAAACAAAAAGTAATTTTTTTACTCAATTTGACAGTAATGTACCTAGACTCCTGAGATAATGCGAAAAAAGCAATAAAAAAGTATTCCAACATAATTCCTAATCCAAACGTGCAAAATGTCTAAAAATGCCTGTGATATTGAATACATGTGAGTTTTACTAGATACAGTTGTTTTTCTATGGTTTGCAAATACAAAAATGAGGTTTTACTCAATATGACTGTATACTGTAACACTCAATATGACAGTTATTTAAACATAACTCCTACACCACACATGAAAAATGGCTAATAATGCCTGAAATAATGCATCTTTGGGAGTTTTATTCGAAACATATGCTTTTTTAAATCTTGCAAATGCAAAAAGTAGTTTTTTACTCAATAAGACTATAATAGTCTTACAATCCTGAGATAATGCGAAAAAAGCAAGAAAAATGCATTCAAGCATAACTTCTAAACAACACATGGAAAATGGCTACTAATGCCAAGATATATGTATTTTTGTTAGTTGTACTAGAAAAATCATCTTTTGTGAGGTTCACAAAGACACAAGTTAGTTTTTTTATTCAATATAACAGTACTAAATATGAAAGGTTTATAATCATAACTCCAAAACCAAACATGAAATTTGTCTTGAAAAGCCTGTAATATTGAATTTATGTGAGTTTTACCGGAATCAGGTATTTTGGAAAGGATCACAAATACAAAAATCAGGTTTTGTCAAAAATCTGTTTTTTCAAACTCAAAATGTCAGTTTTTGAAACATAACTCCAAAAATACACATGCAAAATGTCTAATAATGCCTGAAGAAATGCATCTTTGAGTGTTTTCCAGAAAAAAAACATTTGGTAGGGTTTGCAACAACAAAAAGTATTTTTTTTACTCAATTTGACAGTAATGTACTAAGAATTCTGAGATAATGCGAAAAAAGCAATAAAAATATATTCCAATATAATTCATAATCCAAACGTTTAAAATGTCTAAAAATGCCTGTGATATTGAATACATGTGAGTTTTACTAGATACAGTTGTTTTTCTATGGTTTGCAAATACAAAAATGAGGTTTTACTCAATATGACTGTATACTGTAACACTCAATATGACAGTTATTTAAACATAACTCCTACACCACACATGAAAAATGGCTAATAATGCCTGAAATGATGCATCTTTGGGAGTTTTATTCGAAACAATGCTTTTTTAAATCTTGCAAATGCAAAAAGTAGTTTTTTAGTCAATATGACTATAATAGTCTTACAATCCTGAGATAATGCGAAAAAAGCAATTAAAAATGTATTCAAGCATAACTTCTAAACAACACATGGAAAATGGCTACTAATGCCAAGATATATGTATTTTTGTTAGTTGTGCTAGAAAATTCATCTTTTGTGAGGTTCACAAAGACACAAGTTAGTTTTTTTATTCAATATAACAGTACTAAATATGAAAGGTTTATAATCATAACTCCAAAACCAAACATGAAATTTGTCTTGAAAAGCCTGTAATATTGAATTTATGTGAGTTTTACCGGAATCAGGTATTTTGGAAAGGATCACAAATACAAAAATCAGGTTTTGTCAAAAATCAGGTTTGTCAAACTCAAAATGTCAGTTTTTGAAACATGACTCCAAAAATACACATGCAAAATGTCTAATAATGCCTGAAGAAATGCATCTTTGAGAGTTTTCCAGAAAAAAAACTTTTGGTAGGGTTGCAAAAACAAAAAGTAATTTTTTTACTCAATTTGACAGTAATGTACTTAGAATCCTGAGATAATGCGAAAAAAGCAATAAAAACGTATTCCAACATAATTCCTAATCCAAACGTGCAAAATGTCTAAAAATGCATGTGATATTGAATACATGTGAGTTTTACTAGATACAGTTGTTTTTCTATGGTTTGCAAATACAAAAATGAGGTTTTACTCAATATGACTGTATACTGTAACACTCAATATGACAGTTATTTAAACATAACTCCTACACCACACATGAAAAATGGCTAATAATGCCTGAAATAATGCATCTTTGGGACTTTTATTCGAAACATCTGCTTTTTTAAATCTTGCAAATGCAAAAAGTAGTTTTTTACTCAATAAGACTATAATAGTCTTACAATCCTGAGATAATGCGAAAAAAGCAATAAAAATGCATTCAAGCATAACTTCTAAACAACACATGGAAAATGGCTACTAATGCCAAGATATATGTATTATTGTTAGTTGTACTAGAAAAATCATCTTTTGTGAGGTTCACAAAGACACAAGTTAGTTGTTTTATTCAATATAACAGTACTAAATATGAAAGGTTTATAATCATAACTCCAAAACCAAACATGAAATTTGTCTTGAAAAGCCTGTAATATTGAATGTATGTGAGTTTTACAGGAATCAGGTATTTTGGAAAGGATCACAAATACAAAAATCAGGTTTTGTCAAAAATCAGGTTTGTCAAACTCAAAATGTCAGTTTTTGAAACATAACTCCAAAAATACACATTCAAAATGTCTAATAATGCCTGAAGAAATGCATATTTGAGTGTTTTCCAGAAAAAAAAAACATTTGGTAGGGTTTGCAACAACAAAAAGTATTTTTTTTACTCAATCTGACAGTAATGTACTAAGAATCCTGATATAATGCGAAAAAAGCAATAAAAATATATTCCAATATAATTCCTAATCCAAACGTTGAACATGTCTAAAAATGCCTGTGACATTGAATACATGTGAGTTTTACTAGATTCAGTTGTTTTTCTATGGTTTGCAAATACAAAAATGAGGTTTTACTCAATATGACTGTATACTGTAACACTCAATATGACAGTTATTTAAACATAACTCCTACACCACACATGAAAAATGGCTAATAATGCCTGAAATAATGCATCTTTGGGAGTTTTATTTGAAACATATGCTTTTTTAAATCTTGCCAATGCAAAAAGTAGTTTTTTACTCAATATGACTATAATAGTCTTACAATCCTGAGGTAATGCGAAAAAAGCAATAAAAATGTATTCAAGCATAACTTCTAAACAACACATTGAAAATGGCTACTAATGCCAAGATATATGTATTTTTGTTAGTTGTACTAGAAAAATCATCTTTTGTGAGGTTCACAAAGACACAAGTTAGTTTTTTTATTCAATATAACAGTACTAAATATGAAAGGTTTATAATCATAACTCCAAAACCAAACATGAAATTTGTCTTGAAAAGCCTGTAATATTGAATTTATGTGAGTTTTACCGGAATCAGGTATTTTGGAAAGGATCACAAATACCAAAATCAGGTTTTGTCAAAAATCAGGTTTGTCAAACTCAAAATGTCAGCTTTTGAAACATAACTCCAAAAATACACATGCAAAATATCTAATAATGCCTGAAGAAATGCATCTTTGAGAGTGTTCCAGAAAAAAAACATTTGGTAGGGTTTGCTAAAACAAAAAGTAATTTTTTTACTCAATTTGACAGTAATGTACTAAGAATCCTGAGATAATGCGAAAAAAGCAATAAAAATGTATTCCAACATAATTCCTAATCCAAACGTGCAAAATGTCTAAAAATGCCTGTGATATTGAATACATGTTAGCTTTACTAGATACAGTTGTTTTTCTATGGTTTGCAAATACAAAAATGAGGTTTTACTCAATATGACTGTATACTGTAACACTCAATATGACAGTTATTTAAACATAACTCCTACACCACACATGAATAATGGCTAATAATGCCTGAAATAATGCATCTTTGGGAGTTTTATTCGAAACATATGCTTTTTTAAATCTTGCAAATGCAAAAAGTAGTTTTTTACTCAATATGACTATAATAGTCTTACAATCCTGAGATAATGCGAAAAAAGCAATAAAAATGTATTCAAGCATAACTTCTAAACAACACATTGAAAATGGCTACTAATGCCAAGATATATGTATTTTTGTTAGTTGTACTAGGAAAATTATCTTTTGTGAGGTTCACAAAGACACAAGTTAGTTTTTTTATTCAATATAACAGTACTAAATATGAAAGGTTTATAATCATAACTCCAAAACCAAACATGAAATGTGTCTTAAAAACCCTGTAATATTGAATTTATGTGAGTTTTACCGGAATCAGGTATTTTGGAAAGGATCACAAATACAAAAATCAGGTTTTGTCAAAAATCAGGTTTGTCAAACTCAAAATGTCAGTTTTTGAAACATAACTCCAAAAATACACATGCAAAATATCTAATAATGCCTGAAGAAATGCATCTTTGAGAGTTTTCCAGAAAAAAAAACATTTGGTAGGGTTTGCAAAAACAAAAAGTATTTTTTTTACTCAATTTGACAGTAATGTACTAAGAATCCTGAGATAATGCGAAAAAAGCAATAAAAATACATTCAAGCATAACTTCTAAACAACACATTGAAAATGGCTACTAATGCCAAGATATATGTATTTTTGTTAGTTGTACTAGGAAAATTATCTTTTGTGAGGTTCACAAAGACACAAGTTAGTTTTTTTATTCAATATAACAGTACTAAATATGAAAGGTTTATAATCATAACTCCAAAACCAAACATGAAATGTGTCTTAAAAACCCTGTAATATTGAATTTATGTGAGTTTGACCGGAATCAGGTATTTTGGAAAGGATCACAAATACAAAAATCAGGTTTTGTCAAAAATCAGGTTTGTCAAACTCAAAATGTCAGTTTTTGAAACATAACTCCAAAAATTTACATGCAAAATATCTAATAATGCCTGAAGAAATGCATCTTTGAGAGTTTTCCAGAAAAAAAAATTTTGGTAGGGTTGCAAAAACAAAAAGTTTTTTTTTTACTCAATTTGACAGTAATGTACTTAGAATCCTGAGATAATGCGAAAAAAGCAATAAAAACGTATTCCAACATAATTCCTAATCCAAACGTGCAAAATGTCTAAAAATGCCTGTGATATTGAATACATGTTAGCTTTACTAGATACAGTTGTTTTTCTATGGTTTGCAAATACAAAAATGAGGTTTTACTCAATATGACTGTATACTGTAACACTCAATATGACAGTTATTTAAACATAACTCCTACACCACACATGAATAATGGCTAATAATGCCTGAAATAATGCATCTTTGGGAGTTTTATTCGAAACATATGCTTTTTTAAATCTTGCAAATGCAAAAAGTACTTTTTTACTCAATATGACTATAATAGTCTTACAATCCTGAGATAATGCGAAAAAAGCAATAAAAATGTATTCAAGCATAACTTCTAAACAACACATTGAAAATGGCTACTAATGCCAAGATATATGTATTTTTGTTAGTTGTACTAGGAAAATTATCTTTTGTGAGGTTCACAAAGACACAAGTTAGTTTTTTTATTCAATATAACAGTACTAAATATGAAAGGTTTATAATCATAACTCCAAAACCAAACATGAAATGTGTCTTAAAAACCCTGTAATATTGAATTTATGTGAGTTTTACCGGAATCAGGTATTTTGGAAAGGATCACAAATACAAAAATCAGGTTTTGTCAAACATCAGGTTTGTCAAACTCAAAATGTCAGTTTTTGAAACATAACTCCAAAAATACACATGCAAAATATCTAATAATGCCTGAAGAAATGCATCTTTGAGAGTTTTCCAGAAAAAAAAACATTTGGTAGGGTTTGCAAAAACAAAAAGTATTTTTTTTACTCAATTTGACAGTAATGTACTAAGAATCCTGAGATAATGCGAAAAAAGCAATAAAAATACATTCAAGCATAACTTCTAAACAACACATTGAAAATGGCTACTAATGCCAAGATATATGTATTTTTGTTAGTTGTACTAGGAAAATTATCTTTTGTGAGGTTCACAAAGACACAAGTTAGTTTTTTTATTCAATATAACAGTACTAAATATGAAAGGTTTATAATCATAACTCCAAAACCAAACATGAAATGTGTCTTAAAAACCCTGTAATATTGAATTTATGTGAGTTTGACCGGAATCAGGTATTTTGGAAAGGATCACAAATACAAAAATCAGGTTTTGTCAAAAATCAGGTTTGTCAAACTCAAAATGTCAGTTTTTGAAACATAACTCCAAAAATTTACATGCAAAATATCTAATAATGCCTGAAGAAATGCATCTTTGAGAGTTTTCCAGAAAAAAAAATTTTGGTAGGGTTGCAAAAACAAAAAGTTTTTTTTTTACTCAATTTGACAGTAATGTACTTAGAATCCTGAGATAATGCGAAAAAAGCAATAAAAACGTATTCCAACATAATTCCTAATCCAAACGTGCAAAATGTCTAAAAATGCCTGTGATATTGAATACATGTGAGTTTTACTAGATACAGCGGTTTTTCTATGGTTTGCAAATACAAAAATGAGGTTTTACTCAATATGACTGTATACTGTAACACTCAATATGACAGTTATTTAAACATAACTCCTACACCACACATGAAAAATGGCTAATAATGCCTGAAATAATGCATCTTTGGGAGTTTTATTCGAAACATATGCTTTTTTAAATCTTGCAAATGCAAAAAGTAGTTTTTTACTCAATATTACAATAATAGTCTTACAATCCTGAGATAATGCGAAAAAAGCAATAAAAATGCATTCAAGCATAACTTCTAAACAACACATGGAAAATGGCTACTAATGCCAAGATATATGTATTATTGTTAGTTGTACTAGAAAAATCATCTTTTGTGAGGTTCACAAAGACACAAGTTAGTTGTTTTATTCAATATAACAGTACTAAATATGAAAGGTTTATAATCATAACTCCAAAACCAAACATGAAATTTGTCTTGAAAAGCCTGTAATATTGAATGTATGTAAGTTTTACAGGAATCAGGTATTTTGGAAAGGATCACAAATACAAAAATCAGGTTTTGTCAAAAATCAGGTTTGTCAAACTCAAAATGTCAGTTTTTGAAACATAACTCCAAAAATACACATTCAAAATGTCTAATAATGCCTGAAGAAATGCATATTTGAGTGTTTTCCAGAAAAAAAAAACATTTGGTAGGGTTTGCAACAACAAAAAGTATTTTTTTTACTCAATCTGACAGTAATGTACTAAGAATCCTGATATAATGCGAAAAAAGCAATAAAAATATATTCCAATATAATTCCTAATCCAAACGTTGAACATGTCTAAAAATGCCTGTGACATTGAATACATGTGAGTTTTACTAGATTCAGTTGTTTTTCTATGGTTTGCAAATACAAAAATGAGGTTTTACTCAATATGACTGTATACTGTAACACTCAATATGACAGTTATTTAAACATAACTCCTACACCACACATGAAAAATGGCTAATAATGCCTGAAATAATGCATCTTTGGGAGTTTTATTTGAAACATATGCTTTTTTAAATCTTGCCAATGCAAAAAGTAGTTTTTTACTCAATATGACTATAATAGTCTTACAATCCTGAGGTAATGCGAAAAAAGCAATAAAAATGTATTCAAGCATAACTTCTAAACAACACATTGAAAATGGCTACTAATGCCAAGATATATGTATTTTTGTTAGTTGTACTAGAAAAATCATCTTTTGTGAGGTTCACAAAGACACAAGTTAGTTTTTTTATTCAATATAACAGTACTAAATATGAAAGGTTTATAATCATAACTCCAAAACCAAACATGAAATTTGTCTTGAAAAGCCTGTAATATTGAATTTATGTGAGTTTTACCGGAATCAGGTATTTTGGAAAGGATCACAAATACCAAAATCAGGTTTTGTCAAAAATCAGGTTTGTCAAACTCAAAATGTCAGCTTTTGAAACATAACTCCAAAAATACACATGCAAAATATCTAATAATGCCTGAAGAAATGCATCTTTGAGAGTGTTCCAGAAAAAAAACATTTGGTAGGGTTTGCTAAAACAAAAAGTAATTTTTTTACTCAATTTGACAGTAATGTACTAAGAATCCTGAGATAATGCGAAAAAAGCAATAAAAATGTATTCCAACATAATTCCTAATCCAAACGTGCAAAATGTCTAAAAATGCCTGTGATATTGAATACATGTTAGCTTTACTAGATACAGTTGTTTTTCTATGGTTTGCAAATACAAAAATGAGGTTTTACTCAATATGACTGTATACTGTAACACTCAATATGACAGTTATTTAAACATAACTCCTACACCACACATGAATAATGGCTAATAATGCCTGAAATAATGCATCTTTGGGAGTTTTATTCGAAACATATGCTTTTTTAAATCTTGCAAATGCAAAAAGTAGTTTTTTACTCAATATGACTATAATAGTCTTACAATCCTGAGATAATGCGAAAAAAGCAATAAAAATGTATTCAAGCATAACTTCTAAACAACACATTGAAAATGGCTACTAATGCCAAGATATATGTATTTGTGTTAGTTGTACTAGGAAAATCATCTTTTGTGAGGTTCACAAAGACACAAGTTAGTTGTTTTATTCAATATAACAGTACTAAATATGAAAGGTTTATAATCATAACTCCAAAACCAAACATGAAATGTGTCTTAAAAACCCTGTAATATTGAATTTATGTGAGTTTTACCGGAATCAGGTATTTTGGAAAGGATCACAAATACAAAAATCAGGTTTTGTCAAACATCAGGTTTGTCAAACTCAAAATGTCAGTTTTTGAAACATAACTCCAAAAATACACATGCAAAATATCTAATAATGCCTGAAGAAATGCATCTTTGAGAGTTTTCCAGAAAAAAAAACATTTGGTAGGGTTTGCAAAAACAAAAAGTATTTTTTTTACTCAATTTGACAGTAATGTACTAAGAATCCTGAGATAATGCGAAAAAAGCAATAAAAATACATTCAAGCATAACTTCTAAACAACACATTGAAAATGGCTACTAATGCCAAGATATATGTATTTTTGTTAGTTGTACTAGGAAAATTATCTTTTGTGAGGTTCACAAAGACACAAGTTAGTTTTTTTATTCAATATAACAGTACTAAATATGAAAGGTTTATAATCATAACTCCAAAACCAAACATGAAATGTGTCTTAAAAACCCTGTAATATTGAATTTATGTGAGTTTGACCGGAATCAGGTATTTTGGAAAGGATCACAAATACAAAAATCAGGTTTTGTCAAAAATCAGGTTTGTCAAACTCAAAATGTCAGTTTTTGAAACATAACTCCAAAAATTTACATGCAAAATATCTAATAATGCCTGAAGAAATGCATCTTTGAGAGTTTTCCAGAAAAAAAAATTTTGGTAGGGTTGCAAAAACAAAAAGTATTTTTTTTACTCAATTTGACAGTAATGTACTTAGAATCCTGAGATAATGCGAAAAAAGCAATAAAAACGTATTCCAACATAATTCCTAATCCAAACGTGCAAAATGTCTAAAAATGCCTGTGATATTGAATACATGTGAGTTTTACTAGATACAGCGGTTTTTCTATGGTTTGCAAATACAAAAATGAGGTTTTACTCAATATGACTGTATACTGTAACACTCAATATGACAGTTATTTAAACATAACTCCTACACCACACATGCAAAATGGCTAAT
The DNA here is from genome assembly GCF_033978795.1 of Nerophis ophidion. Lineage (NCBI taxonomy): Eukaryota > Metazoa > Chordata > Actinopteri > Syngnathiformes > Syngnathidae > Nerophis > Nerophis ophidion. Next base: position 64,017 of record NW_026907077.1, read on the forward strand.
AATGCCTGAAATAATGCATCTTTGGGAGTTTTATTCGAAACATATGCTTTTTTAAATCTTGCAAATGCAAAAAGTAGTTTTTTACTCAATATGACAATAATAGTCTTACAATCCTGAAATAATGCGAAAAAAGCAATAAAAATGTATTCACACATAACTTCTAAAGAACACATGCAAAATGGCTAATAAGGCCTAGAGATATGTATTTTTGTTAGTTGTACTAGAAAAATCATCTTTTGTGAGGTTCACAAAGACACAAGTTAGTTTTTTTATTCAATATAACAGTACTAAATATGAAAGGTTTATAATCATAACTCCAAAACCAAACATGAAATTTGTCTTGAAAACCCTGTAATATTGAATTTATGTGAGTTTTACCGGAATCAGGTATTTTGGAAAGGATCACAAATACAAAAATCAGGTTTTGTCAAAAATCAGGTTTGTCAAACTCTAAATGTCAGTTTTTGAAACATAACTCCAAAAATACACATGCAAAATATCTAATAATGCCTGAAGGAATGCATCTTTGAGAGTTTTCCAGAAAAAAAACATTTGGTAGGGTTTGCAAAAACAAAAAGTATTTTTTTTACTCAATTTGACAGTAATGTACCTAGACTCCTGAGATGATGCGAAAAAAGCAATAAAAATGTATTCCAACATAATTCCTAATCCAAACGTGCAAAATGTCTAAAAATGCCTGTGATATTGAATACATGTGAGTTTTACTAGATACAGTTGTTTTTCTATGGTTTGCAAATACAAAAATGAGGTTTTACTCAATATGACTGTATACTGTAACACTCAATATGACAGTTATTTAAACATAACTCCTACACCACACATGAAAAATGGCTAATAATGCCTGAAATAATGCATCTTTGGGAGTTTTATTCGAAACATATGCTTTTTTAAATCTTGCAAATGCAAAAAGTAGTTTTTTACTCAATATGACTATAATAGTCTTACAATCCTGAGATAATGCGAAAAAAGCAATAAAAATGTATTCAAACATAACTTCTAAACAACAGATGGAAAATGGCTACTAATACCAAGATATATGTATTTTTGTTAGTTGTATTAGAAAAATCATCTTTTGTGAGGTTCACAAAGACACAAGTTAGTTTTTTTTATTCAATATAACAGTACTAAATATTAAAGGTTTATAATCATAACTCCAAAACCAAACATGAAATTTGTCTTGAAAAGCCTGTAATATTGAATTTATGTGCGTTTTACCGGAATCAGGTATTTTGGAAAGGATCACAAATACAAAAATCAGGTTTTGTCAAAAATCAGGTTTGTCAAACTCTAAATGTCAGTTTTTGAAACATAACTCCAAAAATACACATGCAAAATATCTAATAATGCCTGAAGGAATGCATCTTTGAGAGTTTTCCAGAAAAAAAACATTTGGTAGGGTTTGCAAAAACAAAAAGTATTTTTTTTTACTCAATTTGACAGTAATGTACCTAGACTCCTGAGATAATGCGAAAAAAGCAATAAAAAAGTATTCCAACATAATTCCTAATCCAAACGTGCAAAATGTCTAAAAATGCCTGTGATATTGAATACATGTGAGTTTTACTAGATACAGTTGTTTTTCTATGGTTTGCAAATACAAAAATGATGTTTTACTCAATATGACTGTATACTGTAACACTCAATATGACAGTTATTTAAACATAACTCCTACACCACACATGAAAAATGGCTAATAATGCCTGAAATAATGCATCTTTGGGAGTTTTATTCGAAACATATGCTTTTTTAAATCTTGCAAATGCAAAAAGTAGTTTTTTACTCAATAAGACTATAATAGTCTTACAATCCTGAGATAATGCGAAAAAAGCAATAAAAATGCATTCAAGCATAACTTCTAAACAACACATGGAAAATGGCTACTAATGCCAAGATATATGTATTTTTGTTAGTTGTACTAGAAAAATCATCTTTTGTGAGGTTCACAAAGACACAAGTTAGTTTTTTTATTCAATATAACAGTACTAAATATGAAAGGTTTATAATCATAACTCCAAAACCAAACATGAAATTTGTCTTGAAAAGCCTGTAATATTGAATTTATGTGAGTTTTACCGGAATCAGGTATTTTGGAAAGGATCACAAATACAAAAATCAGGTTTTGTCAAAAATCAGTTTTTTCAAACTCAAAATGTCAGTTTTTGAAACATAACTCCAAAAATACACATGCAAAATGTCTAATAATGCCTGAAGAAATGCATCTTTGAGTGTTTTCCAGAAAAAAACCATTTGGTAGGGTTTGCAACAACAAAAAGTATTTTTTTTACTCAATTTGACAGTAATGTACTAAGAATTCTGAGATAATGCGAAAAAAGCAATAAAAATATATTCCAATATAATTCCTAATCCAAACGTTTAAAATGTCTAAAAATGCCTGTGATATTGAATACATGTGAGTTTTACTAGATACAGTTGTTTTTCTATGGTTTGCAAATACAAAAATGAGGTTTTACTCAATATGACTGTATACTGTAACACTCAATATGACAGTTATTTAAACATAACTCCTACACCACACGTGAAAAATGGCTAATAATGCCTGAAATGATGCATCTTTGGGAGTTTTATTCGAAACAATGCTTTTTTAAATCTTGCAAATGCAAAAAGTAGTTTTTTAGTCAATATGACTATAATAGTCTTACAATCCTGAGATAATGCGAAAAAAGCAATTAAAAATGTATTCAAGCATAACTTCTAAACAACACATGGAAAATGGCTACTAATGCCAAGATATATGTATTTTTGTTAGTTGTGCTAGAAAATTCATCTTTTGTGAGGTTCACAAAGACACAAGTTAGTTTTTTTATTCAATATAACAGTACTAAATATGAAAGGTTTATAATCATAACTCCAAAACCAAACATGAAATTTGTCTTGAAAAGCCTGTAATATTGAATTTATGTGAGTTTTACCGGAATCAGGTATTTTGGAAAGGATCACAAATACAAAAATCAGGTTTTGTCAAAAATCAGGTTTGTCAAACTCAAAATGTCAGTTTTTGAAACATGACTCCAAAAATACACATGCAAAATGTCTAATAATGCCTGAAGAAATGCATCTTTGAGAGTTTTCCAGAAAAAAAACTTTTGGTAGGGTTGCAAAAACAAAAAGTATTTTTTTTACTCAATTTGACAGTAATGTACTTAGAATCCTGAGATAATGCGAAAAAAGCAATAAAAACGTATTCCAACATAATTCCTAATCCAAACGTGCAAAATGTCTAAAAATGCATGTGATATTGAATACATGTGAGTTTTACTAGATACAGTTGTTTTTCTATGGTTTGCAAATACAAAAATGAGGTTTTACTCAATATGACTGTATACTGTAACACTCAATATGACAGTTATTTAAACATAACTCCTACACCACACATGAAAAATGGCTAATAATGCCTGAAATAATGCATCTTTGGGACTTTTATTCGAAACATATGCTTTTTTAAATCTTGCAAATGCAAAAAGTAGTTTTTTACTCAATAAGACTATAATAGTCTTACAATCCTGAGATAATGCGAAAAAAGCAATAAAAATGCATTCAAGCATAACTTCTAAACAACACATGGAAAATGGCTACTAATGCCAAGATATATGTATTATTGTTAGTTGTACTAGAAAAATCATCTTTTGTGAGGTTCACAAAGACACAAGTTAGTTGTTTTATTCAATATAACAGTACTAAATATGAAAGGTTTATAATCATAACTCCAAAACCAAACATGAAATTTGTCTTGAAAAGCCTGTAATATTGAATGTATGTGAGTTTTACAGGAATCAGGTATTTTGGAAAGGATCACAAATACAAAAATCAGGTTTTGTCAAAAATCAGGTTTGTCAAACTCAAAATGTCAGTTTTTGAAACATAACTCCAAAAATACACATTCAAAATGTCTAATAATGCCTGAAGAAATGCATATTTGAGTGTTTTCCAGAAAAAAAAAAATTTGGTAGGGTTTGCAACAACAAAAATTATTTTTTTTACTCAATCTGACAGTAATGTACTAAGAATCCTGATATAATGCGAAAAAAGCAATAAAAATATATTCCAATATAATTCCTAATCCAAACGTTGAACATGTCTAAAAATGCCTGTGACATTGAATACATGTGAGTTTTACTAGATTCAGTTGTTTTTCTATGGTTTGCAAATACAAAAATGAGGTTTTACTCAATATGACTGTATACTGTAACACTCAATATGACAGTTATTTAAACATAACTCCTACACCACACATGAAAAATGGCTAATAATGCCTGAAATAATGCATCTTTGGGAGTTTTATTTGAAACATATGCTTTTTTAAATCTTGCCAATGCAAAAAGTAGTTTTTTACTCAATATGACTATAATAGTCTTACAATCCTGAGGTAATGCGAAAAAAGCAATAAAAATGTATTCAAGCATAACTTCTAAACAACACATTGAAAATGGCTACTAATGCCAAGATATATGTATTTTTGTTAGTTGTACTAGAAAAATCATCTTTTGTGAGGTTCACAAAGACACAAGTTAGTTTTTTTATTCAATATAACAGTACTAAATATGAAAGGTTTATAATCATAACTCCAAAACCAAACATGAAATTTGTCTTGAAAAGCCTGTAATATTGAATTTATGTGAGTTTTACCGGAATCAGGTATTTTGGAAAGGATCACAAATACCAAAATCAGGTTTTGTCAAAAATCAGGTTTGTCAAACTCAAAATGTCAGCTTTTGAAACATAACTCCAAAAATACACATGCAAAATATCTAATAATGCCTGAAGAAATGCATCTTTGAGAGTGTTCCAGAAAAAAAACATTTGGTAGGGTTTGCTAAAACAAAAAGTAATTTTTTTACTCAATTTGACAGTAATGTACTAAGAATCCTGAGATAATGCGAAAAAAGCAATAAAAATGTATTCCAACATAATTCCTAATCCAAACGTGCAAAATGTCTAAAAATGCCTGTGATATTGAATACATGTGAGTTTTACTAGATACAGCTGTTTTTCTATGGTTTGCAAATACAAAAATGAGGTTTTACTCAATATGACTGTATACTGTAACACTCAATATGACAGTTATTTAAACATAACTCCTACACCACACATGAATAATGGCTAATAATGCCTGAAATAATGCATCTTTGGGAGTTTTATTCGAAACATATGCTTTTTTAAATCTTGCAAATGCAAAAAGTAGTTTTTTACTCAATATGACTATAATAGTCTTACAATCCTGAGATAATGCGAAAAAAGCAATAAAAATGTATTCAAGCATAACTTCTAAACAACACATTGAAAATGGCTACTAATGCCAAGATATATGTATTTTTGTTAGTTGTACTAGGAAAATTATCTTTTGTGAGGTTCACAAAGACACAAGTTAGTTTTTTTATTCAATATAACAGTACTAAATATGAAAGGTTTATAATCATAACTCCAAAACCAAACATGAAATGTGTCTTAAAAACCCTGTAATATTGAATTTATGTGAGTTTTACCGGAATCAGGTATTTTGGAAAGGATCACAAATACAAAAATCAGGTTTTGTCAAACATCAGGTTTGTCAAACTCAAAATGTCAGTTTTTGAAACATAACTCCAAAAATACACATGCAAAATATCTAATAATGCCTGAAGAAATGCATCTTTGAGAGTTTTCCAGAAAAAAAAACATTTGGTAGGGTTTGCAAAAACAAAAAGTATTTTTTTTACTCAATTTCACAGTAATGTACTAAGAATCCTGAGATAATGCGAAAAAAGCAATAAAAATACATTCAAGCATAACTTCTAAACAACACATTGAAAATGGCTACTAATGCCAAGATATATGTATTTTTGTTAGTTGTACTAGGAAAATTATCTTTTGTGAGGTTCACAAAGACACAAGTTAGTTTTTTTATTCAATATAACAGTACTAAATATGAAAGGTTTATAATCATAACTCCAAAACCAAACATGAAATGTGTCTTAAAAACCCTGTAATATTGAATTTATGTGAGTTTGACCGGAATCAGGTATTTTGGAAAGGATCACAAATACAAAAATCAGGTTTTGTCAAAAATCAGGTTTGTCAAACTCAAAATGTCAGTTTTTGAAACATAACTCCAAAAATTTACATGCAAAATATCTAATAATGCCTGAAGAAATGCATCTTTGAGAGTTTTCCAGAAAAAAAAATTTTGGTAGGGTTGCAAAAACAAAAAGTTTTTTTTTTACTCAATTTGACAGTAATGTACTTAGAATCCTGAGATAATGCGAAAAAAGCAATAAAAACGTATTCCAACATAATTCCTAATCCAAACGTGCAAAATGTCTAAAAATGCCTGTGATATTGAATACATGTGAGTTTTACTAGATACAGCGGTTTTTCTATGGTTTGCAAATACAAAAATGAGGTTTTACTCAATATGACTGTATACTGTAACACTCAATATGACAGTTATTTAAACATAACTCCTACACCACACATGAAAAATGGCTAATAATGCCTGAAATAATGCATCTTTGGGAGTTTTATTCGAAACATATGCTTTTTTAAATCTTGCAAATGCAAAAAGTAGTTTTTTACTCAATATGACAATAATAGTCTTACAATCCTGAGATAATGCGAAAAAAGCAATAAAAATGCATTCAAGCATAACTTCTAAACAACACATGGAAAATGGCTACTAATGCCAAGATATATGTATTATTGTTAGTTGTACTAGAAAAATCATCTTTTGTGAGGTTCACAAAGACACAAGTTAGTTGTTTTATTCAATATAACAGTACTAAATATGAAAGGTTTATAATCATAACTCCAAAACCAAACATGAAATTTGTCTTGAAAAGCCTGTAATATTGAATGTATGTGAGTTTTACAGGAATCAGGTATTTTGGAAAGGATCACAAATACAAAAATCAGGTTTTGTCAAAAATCAGGTTTGTCAAACTCAAAATGTCAGTTTTTGAAACATAACTCCAAAAATACACATTCAAAATGTCTAATAATGCCTGAAGAAATGCATATTTGAGTGTTTTCCAGAAAAAAAAAACATTTGGTAGGGTTTGCAACAACAAAAAGTATTTTTTTTACTCAATCTGACAGTAATGTACTAAGAATCCTGATATAATGCGAAAAAAGCAATAAAAATATATTCCAATATAATTCCTAATCCAAACGTTGAACATGTCTAAAAATGCCTGTGACATTGAATACATGTGAGTTTTACTAGATTCAGTTGTTTTTCTATGGTTTGCAAATACAAAAATGAGGTTTTACTCAATATGACTGTATACTGTAACACTCAATATGACAGTTATTTAAACATAACTCCTACACCACACATGAAAAATGGCTAATAATGCCTGAAATAATGCATCTTTGGGAGTTTTATTTGAAACATATGCTTTTTTAAATCTTGCCAATGCAAAAAGTAGTTTTTTACTCAATATGACTATAATAGTCTTACAATCCTGAGGTAATGCGAAAAAAGCAATAAAAATGTATTCAAGCATAACTTCTAAACAACACATTGAAAATGGCTACTAATGCCAAGATATATGTATTTTTGTTAGTTGTACTAGAAAAATCATCTTTTGTGAGGTTCACAAAGACACAAGTTAGTTTTTTTATTCAATATAACAGTACTAAATATGAAAGGTTTATAATCATAACTCCAAAACCAAACATGAAATTTGTCTTGAAAAGCCTGTAATATTGAATTTATGTGAGTTTTACCGGAATCAGGTATTTTGGAAAGGATCACAAATACCAAAATCAGGTTTTGTCAAAAATCAGGTTTGTCAAACTCAAAATGTCAGCTTTTGAAACATAACTCCAAAAATACACATGCAAAATATCTAATAATGCCTGAAGAAATGCATCTTTGAGAGTGTTCCAGAAAAAAAACATTTGGTAGGGTTTGCTAAAACAAAAAGTAATTTTTTTACTCAATTTGACAGTAATGTACTAAGAATCCTGAGATAATGCGAAAAAAACAATAAAAATGTATTCCAACATAATTCCTAATCCAAACGTGCAAAATGTCTAAAAATGCCTGTGATATTGAATACATGTTAGCTTTACTAGATACAGTTGTTTTTCTATGGTTTGCAAATACAAAAATGAGGTTTTACTCAATATGACTGTATACTGTAACACTCAATATGACAGTTATTTAAACATAACTCCTACACCACACATGAATAATGGCTAATAATGCCTGAAATAATGCATCTTTGGGAGTTTTATTCGAAACATATGCTTTTTTAAATCTTGCAAATGCAAAAAGTAGTTTTTTACTCAATATGACTATAATAGTCTTACAATCCTGAGATAATGCGAAAAAAGCAATAAAAATGTATTCAAGCATAACTTCTAAACAACACATTGAAAATGGCTACTAATGCCAAGATATATGTATTTTTGTTAGTTGTACTAGGAAAATCATCTTTTGTGAGGTTCACAAAGACACAAGTTAGTTTTTTTATTCAATATAACAGTACTAAATATGAAAGGTTTATAATCATAACTCCAAAACCAAACATGAAATGTGTCTTAAAAACCCTGTAATATTGAATTCATGTGAGTTTTACCGGAATCAGGTATTTTGGAAAGGATCACAAATACAAAAATCAGGTTTTGTCAAACATCAGGTTTGTCAAACTCAAAATGTCAGTTTTTGAAACATAACTCCAAAAATACACATGCAAAATATCTAATAATGCCTGAAGAAATGCATCTTTGAGAGTTTTCCAGAAAAAAAAACATTTGGTAGGGTTTGCAAAAACAAAAAGTATTTTTTTTACTCAATTTCACAGTAATGTACTAAGAATCCTGAGATAATGCGAAAAAAGCAATAAAAATACATTCAAGCATAACTTCTAAACAACACACTGAAAATGGCTACTAATGCCAAGATATATGTATTTTTGTTAGTTGTACTAGGAAAATTATCTTTTGTGAGGTTCACAAAGACACAAGTTAGTTTTTTTATTCAATATAACAGTACTAAATATGAAAGGTTTATAATCATAACTCCAAAACCAAACATGAAATGTGTCTTAAAAACCCTGTAATATTGAATTTATGTGAGTTTGACCGGAATCAGGTATTTTGGAAAGGATCACAAATACAAAAATCAGGTTTTGTCAAAAATCAGGTTTGTCAAACTCAAAATGTCAGTTTTTGAAACATAACTCCAAAAATTTACATGCAAAATATCTAATAATGCCTGAAGAAATGCATCTTTGAGAGTTTTCCAGAAAAAAAAATTTTGGTAGGGTTGCAAAAACAAAAAGTTTTTTTTTTACTCAATTTGACAGTAATGTACTTAGAATCCTGAGATAATGCGAAAAAAGCAATAAAAACGTATTCCAACATAATTCCTAATCCAAACGTGCAAAATGTCTAAAAATGCCTGTGATATTGAATACATGTGAGTTTTACTAGATACAGCGGTTTTTCTATGGTTTGCAAATACAAAAATGAGGTTTTACTCAATATGACTGTATACTGTAACACTCAATATGACAGTTATTTAAACATAACTCCTACACCACACATGAAAAATGGCTAATAATGCCTGAAATAATGCATCTTTGGGAGTTTTATTCGAAACATATGCTTTTTTAAATCTTGCAAATGCAAAAAGTAGTTTTTTACTCAATATGACAATAATAGTCTTACAATCCTGAAATAATGCGAAAAAAGCAATAAAAATGTATTCACACATAACTTCTAAACAACACATGCAAAATGGCTAATAAGGCCTAGAGATATGTATTTTTGTTAGTTGTACTAGAAAAATCATCTTTTGTGAGGTTCACAAAGACACAAGTTAGTTTTTTTATTCAATATAACAGTACTAAATATGAAAGGTTTATAATCATAACTCCAAAACCAAACATGAAATTTGTCTTGAAAACCCTGTAATATTGAATTTATGTGAGTTTTACCGGAATCAGGTATTTTGGAAAGGATCACAAATACAAAAATCAGGTTTTGTCAAAAATCAGGTTTGTCAAACTCTAAATGTCAGTTTTTGAAACATAACTCCAAAAATACACATGCAAAATATCTAATAATGCCTGAAGGAATGCATCTTTGAGAGTTTTCCAGAAAAAAAACATTTGGTAGGGTTTGCAAAAACAAAAAGTATTTTTTTTTACTCAATTTGACAGTAATGTACCTAGACTCCTGAGATGATGCGAAAAAAGCAATAAAAATGTATTCCAACATAATTCCTAATCCAAACGTGCAAAATGTCTAAAAATGCCTGTGATATTGAATACATGTGAGTTTTACTAGATACAGTTGTTTTTCTATGGTTTGCAAATACAAAAATGAGGTTTTACTCAATATGACTGTATACTGTAACACTCAATATGACAGTTATTTAAACATAACTCCTACACCACACATGAAAAATGGCTAATAATGCCTGAAATAATGCATCTTTGGGAGTTTTATTCGAAACATATGCTTTTTTAAATCTTGCAAATGCAAAAAGTAGTTTTTTACTCAATATGACTATAATAGTCTTACAATCCTGAGATAATGCGAAAAAAGCAATAAAAATGTATTCAAACATAACTTCTAAACAACAGATGGAAAATGGCTACTAATACCAAGATATATGTATTTTTGTTAGTTGTATTAGAAAAATCATCTTTTGTGAGGTTCACAAAGACACAAGTTAGTTTTTTTTATTCAATATAACAGTACTAAATATTAAAGGTTTATAATCATAACTCCAAAACCAAACATGAAATTTGTCTTGAAAAGCCTGTAATATTGAATTTATGTGCGTTTTACCGGAATCAGGTATTTTGGAAAGGATCACAAATACAAAAATCAGGTTTTGTCAAAAATCAGGTTTGTCAAACTCTAAATGTCAGTTTTTGAAACATAACTCCAAAAATACACATGCAAAATATCTAATAATGCCTGAAGGAATGCATCTTTGAGAGTTTTCCAGAAAAAAAACATTTGGTAGGGTTTGCAAAAACAAAAAGTATTTTTTTTTACTCAATTTGACAGTAATGTACCTAGACTCCTGAGATGATGCGAAAAAAGCAATAAAAATGTATTCCAACATAATTCCTAATCCAAACGTGCAAAATGTCTAAAAATGCCTGTGATATTGAATACATGTGAGTTTTACTAGATACAGTTGTTTTTCTATGGTTTGCAAATACAAAAATGAGGTTTTACTCAATATGACTGTATACTGTAACACTCAATATGACAGTTATTTAAACATAACTCCTACACCACACATGAAAAATGGCTAATAATGCCTGAAATAATGCATCTTTGGGAGTTTTATTCGAAACATATGCTTTTTTAAATCTTGCAAATGCAAAAAGTAGTTTTTTACTCAATATGACTATAATAGTCTTACAATCCTGAGATAATGTGAAAAAAGCAATAAAAATGTATTCAAGCATAACTTCTAAACAACACATGGAAAATGGCTACTAATGCCAAGATATATGTATTTTTGTTAGTTGTACTAGACAAATCATCTTTTGTGAGGTTCACAAAGACACAAGTTAGTTTTTTTATTCAATATAACAGTACTAAATATGAAAGGTTTATAATCATAACTCCAAAACCAAACGTGAAATTTGTCTTGAAAAGCCTGTAATATTGAATTTATTTGAGTTTTACCGGAATCAGGTATTTTGGAAAGGATCACAAATACAAAAATCAGGTTTTGTCAAAAATCAGGTTTGTCAAACTCTAAATGTCAGTTTTTGAAACATAACTCCAAAAATACACATGCAAAATGTCTAATAATGCCTGAAGAAATGCATCTTTGAGAGTTTTCCAGAAAAAAAAACTTTTGGTAGGGTTGCAAAAACAAAAAGTATTCGTTTACTCAATTTGACAGTCATGTACTTAGAATCCTGAGATAATGCGAAAAAAGCAATACAAACGTATTCCAACATAATTCCTAATCCAAACTTGCAAACTGTCTAAAAATGCCTGTGATATTGAATACATGTGAGTTTTACTAGATACAGTTGTTTTTCTATGGTTTGCAAATACAAAAATGAGGTTTTACTCAATATGACTGTATACTGTAACACTCAATATGACAGTTATTTAAACATAACTCCTACACCACACATGAAAAATGGCTAATAATGCCTGAAATAATGCATCTTTGGGAATTTTATTCGAAACATATGCTTTTTTAAATCTTGCAAATGCAAAAAGTAGTTTTTTTTACTCAATAAGACTATAATAGTCTTACAATCCTGAGATAATGCAAAAAAAGCAATACAAATGTATTCAAGCATAACTTCTAAACAACACATGGAAAATGGCTACTAATGCCAAGATATATGTATTTTTGTTAGTTGTACTAGAAAAATCGTCTTTTGTGAGGTTCACAAAGACACAGGTTAGTTTTTTTATTCAATATAACAGTACTAAATATGAAAGGTTTATAATCATAACTCCAAAACCAAACATGAAATTTGTCTTGAAAAGCCTGTAATATTGAATTTATGTGAGTTTTACCGGAATCAGGTATTTTGGAAAGGATCACAAATACAAAAATCAGGTTTTGTCAAAAATCAGGTTTGTCAAACTCAAAATGTCAGTTTTTGAAACATAACTCCAAAAATACACATGCAAAATGTCTAATAATGCCTGAAGAAATGCATCTTTGAGAGTTTTCCAGAAAAAAAAACATTTGGTAGGGTTTGCAAAAACAAAAAGTATTTTTTTTTACTCAATTTGACAGTATTGTACCTAGACTCCTGAGATAATGCGAAGAAAGCAATAAAGATATATTCCAATATAATTCCTAATCCAAACGTTTAAAATGTCTAAAAATGCCTGTGATATTGAATACATGTGAGTTTTACTAGATACAGTTGTTTTTCTATAGTTTGCAAATACAAAAATGAGGTTTTACTCAATATGACTGTATACTGTAACACTCAATATGACAGTTATTTAAACATAACTCCTACATCACACATGAAAAATGGCTAATAATGCCTGAAATAATGCATCTTTGGGAGTTTTATTCGAAACATATGCTTTTTTAAATCTTGCAAATGCAAAAAGTAGTTTTTTACTCAATAAGACTATAATAGTCTTACAATCCTGAGATAATGCGAAAAAATCAATAAAAATGCATTCAAGCATAACTTCTAAACAACACATGGAAAATGGCTACTAATGCCAAGATATATGTATTTTTGTTAGTTGTACTAGAAAAATCATCTTTTGTGAGGTTCACAAAGACACAAGTTAGTTTTTTTATTCAATATAACAGTACTAAATATGAAAGGTTTATAATCATAACTCCAAAACCAAACATGAAATTTGTCTTGAAAACCCTGTAATATTGAATTTATGTGAGTTTTACCGGAATCAGGTATTTTGGAAAGGATCACAAATACAAAAATCAGGTTTTGTCAAAAATCAGGTTTGTCAAACTCAAAATGTCAGTTTTTGAGACATAACTCCAAAAATACACATGCAAAATGTCTAATAATGCCTGAAGAAATGCATCTTTGAGAGTTTTCCAGAAAAAAAACTTTTGGTAGGTTTGCAAAAACAAAAAGTATTTTTTTTTACTCAATTTGACAGTAATGTACTTAGAATCCTGAGATAATGCGAAAAAAGCAATAAAAACGTATTCTAACATAATTCCTAATCCAAACGTGCAAAAATGTCTAAAAATGCCTGTGATATTGAATACATGTGAGTTTTACTAGATACAGTTGTTTTTCTATGGTTTGCAAATACAAAAATGAGGTTTTACTCAATATGACTGTATACTGTAACACTCAATATGACAGTTATTTAAACATAACTCCTACACCACACATGAAAAATGGCTAATAATGCCTGAAATAATGCATCTTTGGGAATTTTATTCGAAACATGTGCTTTTTTAAATCTTGCAAATGAAAAAAGTAGTTTTTTACTCAATAAGACTATATTAGTCTTACAATCCTGAGATCATGCGAAAAAAGCAATAAACATTTATTCAAGCATAACTTCTAAACAACACATGGAAAATGGCTACTAACGCCAAGATATATGTATTTTTGTTAGTTGTAATAGAAAAATCATCTTTTGTGAGGTTCACAAAGACACAAGTTAGTTTTTTTATTTAATATAACAGTACTAAATATGAAAGGTTTATAATCATAACTCCAAAACCAAACATGAAATTTGTCTTGAAAAGCCTGTAATATTGAATTTATGTGAGTTTTACCGGAATCAGGTATTTTGGAAAGGATCACAAATATAAAAATCAGGTTTTGTCAAAAATCAGGTTTGTCGAACTCAAAATGTCAGTATTTGAAACATAACTCCAAAAATACACATGCAAAATGTCTAATAATGCCTGAAGAAATGCATCTTTGAGAGTTTTCCAGAAAAAAAACTTTTGGTAGGGTTGCAAAAACAAAAAGTATTTTTTTTACTCAATTTGACAGTAATGTACTTAGAATCCTGAGATAATGCGAAAAAAGCAATAAAAACGTATTCTAGCATAATTCCTAATCCAAACGTTGAAAATGTCTAAAAATGCCTGTGATATTGAATACATGTGAGTTTTACTAGATTCCGTTGTTTTTCTATGGTTTGCAAATACAAAAATGAGGTTTTACTCAATATGACTGTATACTGTAACACTCAATATGACAGTTATTTAAACATAACTCCTACACCACACATGAAAAATGGCTAATAATGCCTGAAATAATGCATCTTTGGGAGTTTTATTCGAAACATATGCTTTTTTAAATCTTGCAAATGCAAAAAGTAGTTTTTTACTCAATATGACTATAATAGTCTTATAATCCTGAGATAATGCGAAAAAAGTAATAAAAATGTATTCAAACATAACTTCTAAACAACACATGGAAAATGGCTAATAATGCCTAGAGATATGTATTTGTGTTAGTTGTAATAGAAAAATCATCTTTTGTGAGGTTCACAAAGACACAAGTTGGTTTTTTATTCAATATAACAGTACTAAATATGAAAGGTTTATAATCATAACTCCAAAACCATACATGAAATTTGTCTTAAAAACCCTGTAATATTGAATTTATGTGAGTTTTACCGGAATCAGGTATTTTGGAAAGGATCACAAATACAAAAATCAGGTTTTGTCAAAAATCAGGTTTGTCAAACTCAAAATGTCAGTTTTTGAAAAATAACTCCAAAAATACACATGCAAAATATCTAATAATGCCTGAAGAAATGCATCTTTGAGAGTTTTCCAGAAAAAAAACATTTGGTAGGGTTTGCAAAAACAAAAAGTATTTTTTTTTACTCAATTTGACAGTAATGTACCTGGACTCCTGAGATAATGCGAAAAAAGCAATAAAAATGTATTCCAACATAATTCCTAATCCAAACGTGCAAAATGTCTAAAAATGCCTGTGATATTGAATACATGTGAGTTTTAATAGATACAGTTGTTTTTCTATGGTTTGCAAATACAAAAATGAGGTTTTACTCAATATGACTGTATACTGTAACACTCAATATGACAGTTATTTAAACACAACTCCTACACCACACATGAAAAATGGCTAATAATGCCTGAAATAATGCATCTTTGGGAGTTTTATTCGAAACATATGCTTTTTTAAATCTTGCAAATGCAAAAAGTAGTTTTTTAGTCAATACGACTATAATAGTCTTACAATCCTGAGATAATGCAAAAAAAGCAATACAAATGTATTCAAGCATAACTTCTAAACAACACATGGAAAATGGCTAATAATGCCAAGATATATGTATTTTTGTTAGTTGTACTAGGAAAATCATCTTTTGTGAGGTTCACAAAGACACAAGTTAGTTTTTTTATTCAATATAACAGTACTAAATATGAAAGGTTTATAATCATAACTCAAAAAACCAAACATGAAACGTGTCTTAAAAACCCTGTAATATTGAATTTATGTGAGTTTTACCGGAATGGGTATTTTGGAAAGGATCACAAATACAAAAATCAGGTTTTGTCAAAAATCAGGTTTGTCAAACTCAAAATGTCAGTTTTTGAAACATAACTCCAAAAATACACATGCAAAATGTCTAATAATGCCTGAAGAAATGCATCTTTGAGAGTTTTCCAGAAAAAAAACATTTGGTAGGGTTTGCAAAAACAAAAATATTTTTTTTACTCAATTTGACAGTAATGTACTAAGAATCCTGAGATAATGCGAAAAAAGCAATAAAAATGTATTCCAACATAATTCCTAATCCAAACGTGCAAAATGTCTAAAAATGCCTGTGATATTGAATACATGTTAGCTTTACTAGATACAGTTGTTTTTCTATGGTTTGCAAATACAAAAATGAGCTTTTACTCAATATGACTGTATACTGTAACACTCAATATGACAGTTATTTAAACATACCTCCTACACCACACATGAATAATGGCTAATAATGCCTGAAATAATGCATCTTTGGGAGTTTTATTCGAAACATATGCTTTTTTAAATCTTGCAAATGCAAAAAGTAGTTTTTTACTCAATATGACTATAATAGTCTTACAATCCTGAGATAATGCGAAAAAAGCAATAAAAATGTATTCAAACATAACTTCTAAACAACTAATGCAAAATGGCTAATAATGCCTAGAGATATGTATTTTTGTTAGCTGTAATAGAAAAATCCTCTTTTGTGAGGTTCACAAAGACACAAGTTAGTTTTTTTATTCAATATAACAGTACTAAATATGAAAGGTTTATAATCATAACTCCAAAACCAAACATGAAATTTGTCTTGAAAAGCCTGTAATATTGAATTTATGTGAGTTTTACCGGAATCAGGTATTTTGGAAAGGATCACAAATAAAAAAATCAGGTTTTGTCAAAAATCAGGTTTGTCAAACTCAAAATGTCAGTTTTTGAGACATAACTCCAAAAATACACATGCAAAATGTCTAATAATGCCTGAAGAAATGCACCTTTGAGAGTTTTCCAGAAAAAAAAACATTTGGTAGGGTTTGCAAAAACAAAAAGTAATTTTTTAAATCAATTTGACAGTAATGTACCTAGACTCCTGAGATAATGCGAAAAAAGCAATAAAAATGTATTCCAACATAATTCCTAATCCAAACGTGCTAAATTTGTAAAAAATGCCTGTGATATTGAATACATGTGAGTTTTACTAGATACAGTTGTTTTTCCATGGTTTGCAAATACAAAAATGAGGTTTTACTCAATATGACTGTATACTGTAACAGTAAATATGACAGTTATATAAACATAACTCCTACACCACACATGAAAAATGGCTAATAATGCCTGAAGAAATGCATCTTTGAGAGTTTTCCAGAAAAAAAAAATTTTGGTAGGGTTTGCAAAAACAAAAAGTATTTTTTTTACTCAATTTGACAGTAATGTACCTAGACTCCTGAGATAATGCGAAAAAAGCAATAAAAATGTATTCCAACATAATTCCTAATCCAAACGTGCAAAATGTCTAAAAATGCCTGTGATATTGAATAAATGTGAGTTTTACTAGATACAGCTGTTTTTCTATGGTTTGCAAATACAAAAACGAGGTTTTACTCAATATGACTGTATACTGTAACACTCAATATGACAGTTATTTAAACATAACTCCTACACCACACATGAAAAATGGCTAATAATGCCTGAAATAATGCATCTTTTGGAGTTTTATTTGAAACATATGCTTTTTTAAATCTTGCAAATGCAAAAAGCAGTTTTTTACTCAATATGACTATAATAGTCTTACAATCCTGAGATAATGCGAAAAAAGCAATAAAAATGTATTCAAGCATAACTTCTAAACAACACATTGAAAATGGCTACTAATGCCAAGATATATGTATTTTTGTTAGTTGTACTAGGAAAATCATCTTTTGTGAGGTTCACAAAGACACAAGTTAGTTTTTTTATTCAATATAACAGTACTAAATATGAAAGGTTTATAATCATAACTCAAAAACCAAACATGAAATGTGTCTTAAAAACCCTGTAATATTGAATTTATGTGAGTTTTACCGGAATGGGTATTTTGGAAAGGATCACAAATACAAAAATCAGGTTTTGTCAAAAATCAGGTTTGTCAAACTCAAAATGTCAGTTTTTGAAACATAACTCCAAAAATACACATGCAAAATATCTAATAATGCCTGAAGAAATGCATCTTTGAGAGTTTTCCAGAAAAAAAACATTTGGTAGGGTTTGCAAAAACAAAAAGTATTTTTTTTACTCAATTTGACAGTAATGTACTTAGAATCCTGAGATAATGCGAAAAAAGCAATAAAAATGTATTCCAACATAATTCCTAATCCAAACGTACAAAATGTCTAAAAATGCCTGTGATATTGAATACATGTGAGTTTTACTAGATACAGTTGTTTTTCTATGGTTTGCAAATACAAAAATGAGGTTTTACTCAATATGACTGTATACTGTAACACTCAATATGACAGTTATTTAAACATAACTCCTACACCACACATGAAAAATGGCTAATAATGCCTGAAATAATGCATCTTTGGGAGTTTTATTCGAAACATATGCTTTTTTAAATCTTGCAAATGCAAAAAGTAGTTTTTTACTCAATATGACTATAATAGTCTTACAATCCTGAGATAATGCGAAAAAAGCAATAAAATGTATTCACGCATAACTTCTAAACAACACATGGAAAATGGCTACTAATGCCAAGATATATGTATTTTTGTTAGTTGTACTAGAAAAATCATCTTTTGTGAGGTTCACAAAGACACAAGTTAGTTTTTTATTCAATATAACAGTACTAAATATGAAAGGTTTATAATCATAACTCCAAAACCAAACATGACATTTGTCTTGAAAACCCTGTAATATTGAATTTATGTGAGTTTTACCGGAATCAGGTATTTTGGAAAGGATCACAAATACAAAAATCAGGTTTTGTCAAAAATCAGGTTTGTCAAACTCAAAATGTCAGTTTTTGAAACATAACTCCAAAAATACACATGCAAAATGTCTAATAATGCCTGAAGAAATGCATCTTTGAGAGTTTTCCAGAAAAAAAAAAACGTTTGGTAGGGTTGCAAAAACAAAAAGTATTTTTTTTACTCAATTTTACAGTAATGTACTTAGAATCCTGAGATAATGCGAAAAAAGCAATAAAAATGTATTCCAACATAATTCCTAATCCAAACGTACAAAATGTCTAAAAATGCCTGTGATATTGAATACATGTTAGCTTCCTAGATACAGTTGTTTTTCTATGGTTTGCAAATACAAAAATGAGGTTTTACTCAATATGACTGTATACTGTAACACTCAATATGACAGTTATTTAAACATAACTTCTCCACCACACATGAAAAATGGCTAATAATGCCTGAAATAATGCATCTTTGGGAGTTTTATTCGAAACATGTGCTTTTTTAAATCTTGCAAATGCAAAAAGTAGTTTTTTACTCAATATGACTATAATAGTCTTAAAATCCTGAGATAATGCGAAAAAAGCAATAAAATGTATTCAAGCATAACTTCTAAACAACACATGGAAAATGGCTACTAATACCAAGATATATGTATTTTTGTTAGTTGTACTAGAAAAATCATCTTTTGTGAGGTTCACAAAGACACAAGTTAGTTTTTTTATTCAATATAACAGTACTAAATATGAAAGGTTTATAATCATAACTCCAAAACCAAACATGAAATTTGTCTTGAAAACCCTGTAATATTGAATTTATGTGAGTTTTACCGGAATCAGGTATTTTGGAAAGGATCACAAATACAAAAATCAGGTTTTGTCAAAAATCAGGTTTGTCAAACTCAAAATGTCAGCTTTTGAAACATAACTCCAAAAATACACATGCAAAATATCTAATAATGCCTGAAGAAATGCATCTTTGAGAGTTGTCCAGAAAAAAAACATTTGGTAGGGTTTGCAAAAACAAAAAGTATTTTTTTCACTCAATTTGACAGTAATGTACTAAGAATCCTGAGATAATGCGAAAAAAGCAATAAAAATGTATTCCAACATAATTCCTAATCCAAACGTGCAAAATGTCTAAAAATGCCTGTGATATTGAATACATGTTAGCTTTACTAGATACAGTTGTTTTTCTATGGTTTGCAGATACAAAAATGAGGTTTTACTCAATATGACTGTACACTGTAACACTCAATATGACAGTTATTTAAACATAACTCCTACACCACACATGAAAAATGGCTAATAATGCCTGAAATAATGCATCTTTGGGAGTTTTATTTGAAACATATGCTTTTTTAAATCTTGCCAATGCAAAAAGTAGTTTTTTACTCAATAAGACTATAATAGTCTTACAATCCTGAGATAATGCGAAAAAAGCAATAAAAATGTATTCAAACATAACTTCTAAACAACACATGCAAAATGGCGAATAATGCCAAGATATGTGTATGTTTGTTAGTTGTAATAGAAAAATCCTCTTTTGTGAGGTTCACAAAGACACAAGTTAGTTTTTTTATTCAATATAACAGTACTAAATATGAAAGGTTTATAATCATAACTCCAAAACCAAACATGAAATTTGTCTTAAAAACCCTGTAATATTGAATGTATGTGAGTTTTACCGGAATCAGGTATTTTGGAAAGGATCACATATACAAAAATCAGGTTTTGTCAAAAATCAGGTTTGTCAAACTCAAAATGTCAGTTTTTGAAACATAACTCCAAAAATACACTTGCAAAATGTCTAATAATGCCTGAAGAAATGCATCTTTGAGAGTTTTCCAGAAAAAAAACATTTGGTAGGGTTTGCAAAAACAAAAAGTATTTTTTTTAATCAATTTGACAGTAATGTACCTAGACTCCTGAGATAATGCGAAAAAAAAAAAAAAAATGTATTCCAACATAATTCCTAATCCAAACGTGCAAAATGTCTAAAAATGCCTGTGATATTGAATACATGTGAGTTTTACTAGATACAGTTGTTTTCTATGGTTTGCAAATACAAAAATGAGGTTTTACTCAATATGACTGTATACTGTAACACTCAATATGACAGTTATATAAACATAACTCCTACACCACACATGAAAATGGCTAATAATGCCTGAAGGAATGCATCTTTGAGAGTTTTCCAGAAAAAAATTTTTTGGTAAGGTTTGCAAAAACAAAAAGTAATTTTTTTACTCAATTTGACAGTAATGTACCTAGACTCCTGAGATAATGCGAAAAAAGCAATAAAAATGTATTCCAACATAATTCCTAATCCAAACGTACAAAATGTCTAAAAATGCCTGTGATATTGAATACATGTGAGTTTTACTAGATACAGTTGTTTTTCTATGGTTTGCAAATACAAAAATGAGGTTTTACTCAATATGACTGTATACTGTAACACTCAATATGACAGTTATTTAAACATAACTCCTACACCACACATGAAAAATGGCTAATAATGCCTGAAATAATGCATCTTTGGGAGTTTTATTCGAAACATATGCTTTTTTAAATCTTGCAAATGCAAAAAGTAGTTTTTTACTCAATATGACTATAATAGTCTTACAATCCTGAGATAATGCGAAAAAAGCAATAAAATGTATTCACGCATAACTTCTAAACAACACATGGAAAATGGCTACTAATGCCAAGATATATGTATTTTTGTTAGTTGTACTAGAAAAATCATCTTTTGTGAGGTTCACAAAGACACAAGTTAGTTTTTTTATTCAATATAACAGTACTAAATATGAAAGGTTTATAATCATAACTCCAAAACCAAACATGAAATTTGTCTTGAAAACCCTGTAATATTGAATTTATGTGAGTTTTACCGGAATCAGGTATTTTGGAAAGGATCACAAATACAAAAATCAGGTTTTGTCAAAAATCAGGTTTGTCAAACTCAAAATGTCAGTTTTTGAAACATAACTCCAAAAATACACATGCAAAATGTCTAATAATGCCTGAAGAAATGCATCTTTGAGAGTTTTCCAGAAAAAAAAAAACGTTTGGTAGGGTTGCAAAAACAAAAAGTATTTTTTTTACTCAATTTTACAGTAATGTACTTAGAATCCTGAGATAATGCGAAAAAAGCAATAAAAATGTATTCCAACATAATTCCTAATCCAAACGTACAAAATGTCTATAAATGCCTGTGATATTGAATACATGTTAGCTTCCTAGATACAGTTGTTTTTCTATGGTTTGCAAATACAAAAATGAGGTTTTACTCAATATGACTGTATACTGTAACACTCAATATGACAGTTATTTAAACATAACTCCTACACCACACATGAAAAATGGCTAATAATGCCTGAAATAATGCATCTTTGGGAGTTTTATTCGAAACATGTGCTTTTTTAAATCTTGCAAATGCAAAAAGTAGTTTTTTACTCAATATGACTATAATAGTCTTAAAATCCTGAGATAATGCGAAAAAAGCAATAAAATGTATTCAAGCATAACTTCTAAACAACACATGGAAAATGGCTACTAATACCAAGATATATGTATTTTTGTTAGTTGTACTAGAAAAATCATCTTTTGTGAGGTTCACAAAGACACAAGTTAGTTTTTTTATTCAATATAACAGTACTAAATATGAAAGGTTTATAATCATAACTCCAAAACCAAACATGAAATTTGTCTTGAAAACCCTGTAATATTGAATTTATGTGAGTTTTACCGGAATCAGGTATTTTGGAAAGGATCACAAATGCAAAAATCAGGTTTTGTCAAAAATCAGGTTTGTCAAACTCAAAATGTCAGCTTTTGAAACATAACTCCAAAAATACACATGCAAAATATCTAATAATGCCTGAAGAAATGCATCTTTGAGAGTTGTCCAGAAAAAAAACATTTGGTAGGGTTTGCAAAAACAAAAAGTATTTTTTTCACTCAATTTGACAGTAATGTACTAAGAATCCTGAGATAATGCGAAAAAAGCAATAAAAATGTATTCCAACATAATTCCTAATCCAAACGTGCAAAATGTCTAAAAATGCCTGTGATATTGAATACATGTTAGCTTTACTAGATACAGTTGTTTTTCTATGGTTTGCAGATACAAAAATGAGGTTTTACTCAATATGACTGTATACTGTAACACTCAATATGACAGTTATTTAAACATAACTCCTACACCACACATGAAAAATGGCTAATAATGCCTGAAATAATGCATCTTTGGGAGTTTTATTTGAAACATATGCTTTTTTAAATCTTGCCAATGCAAAAAGTAGTTTTTTACTCAATAAGACTATAATAGTCTTACAATCCTGAGATAATGCGAAAAAAGCAATAAAAATGTATTCAAACATAACTTCTAAACAACACATGCAAAATGGCGAATAATGCCAAGATATATGTATGTTTGTTAGTTGTAATAGAAAAATCCTCTTTTGTGAGGTTCACAAAGACACAAGTTAGTTTTTTTATTCAATATAACAGTACTAAATATGAAAGGTTTATAATCATAACTCCAAAACCAAACATGAAATTTGTCTTAAAAACCCTGTAATATTGAATGTATGTGAGTTTTACCGGAATCAGGTATTTTGGAAAGGATCACAAATACAAAAATCAGGTTTTGTCAAAAATCAGGTTTGTCAAACTCAAAATGTCAGTTTTTGAAACATAACTCCAAAAATACACTTGCAAAATGTCTAATAATGCCTGAAGAAATGCATCTTTGAGAGTTTTCCAGAAAAAAAACATTTGGTAGGGTTTGCAAAAACAAAAAGTATTTTTTTTAATCAATTTGACAGTAATGTACCTAGACTCCTGAGATAATGCGAAAAAAGCAATAAAAATGTATTCCAACATAATTCCTAATCCAAACGTGCAAAATGTCTAAAAATGCCTGTGATATTGAATACATGTGAGTTTTACTAGATACAGTTGTTTTCTATGGTTTGCAAATACAAAAATGAGGTTTTACTCAATATGACTGTATACTGTAACACTCAATATGACAGTTATATAAACATAACTCCTACACCACACATGAAAATGGCTAATAATGCCTGAAGGAATGCATCTTTGAGAGTTTTCCAGAAAAAAAAATTTTGGTAAGGTTTGCAAAAACAAAAAGTATTTTTTTTACTCAATTTGACAGTAATGTACCTAGACTCCTGAGATAATGCGAAAAAAGCAATAAAAATGTATTCCAACATAATTCCTAATCCAAACGTACAAAATGTCTAAAAATGCCTGTGATATTGAATAAATGTGAGTTTTACTAGCTACAGCTGTTTTTCTATGGTTTGCAAATACAAAAGTGAGGTTTTACTCAATATGACTGTATACTGTAACACTCAATATGACAGTTATTTAAACATAACTCCTACACCACACATGAAAAATGGCTAATAATGCCTGAAATAATGCATCTTTGGGAGTTTTATTTGAAACATATGCTTTTTTAAATCTTGCCAATGCAAAAAGTAGTTTTTTACTCAATAAGACTATACTAGTCTTACAATCCTGAGATAATGCGAAAAAAGCAATAAAAATGTATTCAAGCATAACTTCTAAACAACACATTGAAAATGGCTACTAATGCCAAGATATATGTATTTTTGTTAGCTGTACTAGGAAAATTATCTTTTGTGAGGTTCACAAAGACACAAGTTAGTTTTTTATTCAATATAACAGTACTAAATATGAAAGGTTTATAATCATAACTCCAAAACCAAACATGAAATTTGTCTTGAAAAGCCTGTAATATTGAATTTATGTGAGTTTTACCGGAATCAGGTATTTTGGAAAGGATCACAAATACAAAAATCAGGTTTTGTCAAAAATCAGGTTTGTCAAACTCAAAATGTCAGCTTTTGAAACATAACTCCAAAAATACACATGCAAAGTATCTAATAATGCCTGAAGAAATGCATCTTTGAGAGTTTTCCAGAAAAAAAACATTTGGTAGGATTTGCAAAAACAAAAAGTATTTTTTTAATTAATTTGACAGTAATGTACCTAGACTCCTGAGATAATGCGAAAAAAGCAATAAAAATGTATTCCAACATAATTCCTAATCCAAACGTGCAAAATGTCAAAAAAATGCCTGTGATATTGAATACATGGGAGTTTTACTAGATACAGTTGTTTTTCTATGGTTTGCAAATACAAAAATGAGGTTTTATTCAATATGACTGTATACTGTAACATTCAATATGACAGTTATTTAAACATAACTCCTACACCACACATGAAAAATGGCTAATAATGCCTGAAATAATGCATCTTTGGGAGTTTTATTCGAAACATATGCTTTTTTTAAATCTTGCAAATGCAAAAAGTAGTTTTTTAGTCAATATGACTATAATAGTCTTACAATCCTGAGATAATGCGAAAAAAGCAATAAAAATGTATTCAAACATAACTTCTAAACAACACATGGAAAATGGCTAATAATGCCTAGAGATATGTGTTTTTGTTAGTTGAAATTGAAAAATCATCTTTTGTGAGGTTCACAAAGACAAAAGTTGTTTTTTTATTCAATATAGCAGTACTAAGTATGAAAGGTTTATAATCATAACTCCAAAACCATACATGAAATGTGTCTTAAAAACCCTGTAATATTGAATTTATGTGAGTTTTACCGGAATCAGGTATTTTGGAAAGGATCACAAATACAAAAATCAGGTTTTGTCACAAATCAGGTTTGTCAAACTCAAAATGTCAGTTTTTGAAACATAACTCCAAAAATACACATGCAAAATGTCTAATAATGCCTGAAGAAATGCATATTGAGTGTTTTCCAGAAAAAAAACATTTGGTAGGGTTTGCAAAAACAAAAAGTAATCTTTTTACTCAATTTGACAGTAATGTACCTAGACTCCTGAGATAATGCGAAAAAAGCAATAAAAATATATTCCAACATAATTCCTAATCCAAACGTACAAAATGTCTAAAAATGCCTTTGATATTGAATACATGTGAGTTTTACTAGATACAGTTGTTTTTCTATGGTTTGCAAATACAAAAATGAGGTTTTACTCAATATGACTGTATACTGTAACACTCAATATGACAGTTATTTAAACATAACTCCTACACCACACATTAAAAATGGCTAATAATGCCTGAAATAATGCATCTTTGGGAGTTTTATTCGAAAAATATGCTTTTTTAAATTCTTGCAAATGCAAAAAGTAGTTTTTTACTCAATATGACTATAATAGTCTTACAATCCTGAGATAATGCGAAAAAAGCAATAAAAAATGTATTCAAGCATAACTTCTAAACAACACATGGAAAATGGCTACTAATGCCAAGATATATGTATTTTTGTTAGTTGTACTAGAAAAATCATCTTTTGTGAGGTTCACAAAGACACAAGTTAGTTTTTTTTATTCAATATAACAGCACTAAATATGAAAGGTTTATAATCATAACTCCAAAACCAAACATGAAATTTGTCTTGAAAAGCCTGTAATATTGAATTTATGTGAGTTTTACCGGAATCAGGTATTTTGGAAAGGATCACAAATACAAAAATCAGGTTTTGTCAAAAATCAGGTTTTGTCAAAAATCAGGTTTGTCAAACTCAAAATGTCAGTTTTTGAAACATAACTCCAAAAATACACATACAAAATGTCTAATAATGCCTGAAGAAATGCATCTTTGAGAGTTTTCCAGAAAAAAAAAACTTATGGTAGGTGTCATGCCCGGCTCTGCCGGTTAGTGTTTGGGGCACTTTGGTCCTCCGACCCGCAGGTGGAGCTGTCGGTTGCTGCCGGTTAGTGTTTGGGGCACTTTGGTCCTCCGACCCGCAGGTGGAGCTGGTCTGTGAAGACGTGCAACATCTCAGAGGGCTGCTGATTGGGCGGCCTATAAAAGGCCTCCCATCAGCATGCTCTCTCTCTCTCTCATGCTCTCTCTCTCTCTCTCTCTCGTCCCACAGGCACATTCGTTTGGTGACCGTATGGTCACGGCAACGACGGCCGGGATTAGCACCACACTAACACCCTTTTGGGACAACACTCATTTACTGATACATTCCTTGGTTAATTCACATTACTGATCACTGATACATGTTGTAAATAAAAGATCTGTTGGCTAAAATGTACAAATCGGTGTGGTCTCCCTTAATGTTACAGCCACTAACAAGCCAGTGGTTGTGACATATGGGGGCTCGTCCGATCTTTGGTAGTAACTTTAGGCTATGGTAATTCCTTCTACTGGCTATGGCAGCGTAGGAAGGTGCGTAGAGCTCTTTGTATTGAGTATTCCTTCTACTGGCTTTTGGAGCGTAGGAAGGTGAGTAGAGCTGAGTTACTAATTGTGTACTGCTGATAGTCAGTTGGGGCCTGTTATCAGTTAGTTAATTGGGGGATCTGCTGATTTGTACTTTTGAGGCTTTGTTTGACCGTGCAAGCGTAGGTAGACACTGAATTGTTTGTTCCAGCCATCTTGGTTGAGTTTCATTGCAGTTTGTAGCATTGCATTCAGCCTCTTAGGAGCTGTCGCCTTTATCCCCATCTAGTACGGGTTCTAGGTTCCTGCTGTCACAGAGCCTGGGCGAGGGCACCGCCTTGGAGAAACGGCTGAATCGGCTTTGTCGGGATGGTACGTCTCCACAGGTATTGGTGAGTAAATGATCCTCGTCCTCGGGCTCTGTGTGAAAATAGATTAGTCTAGTGGGGGGAAAATGTTTAGGGGGATGCTCCGAGGTTAGTTTGCTGTGTTAACATAACTGTAATGTTTTAGAGACCTGGTTAGATTGGTTGGAGAGAGAGAGCCTAGCGTAATTAGAGCTAGTTTTTGGTTGGGTTGTTTTTTCAGTAGTTTCATTGTTGGTTTGGTACAGTAGCCAGATTGGTACTGACGGCCTGGGTTGAGCAGGATGGAGGCTTTTGTGGAAGCACCATCTGAGAAATTGTTGTTTGCCCTTAATAAGGAACAGTTGTTGCAATTGGCAGAAAAGTATGGCATGGAATTGTCATCAGCCATTAGAACTGGTAAGAAGGGACCCTTGCGTGACTCCATTCACGAGTTTTTGTGTGAGCAGAGCATTTTGCCTTCAGGAAAAGGTGGTGACGCTCATGTGAAGGGTATGTCAGAGCCTATGCAGTCAGAGAGGGTAGGCATACTGACTTTTGAGCAACAAAGAGAGATGAAGGCACTTGAATTTGAGTGGGCGCAACAGGCTAAGGAGAAAGAACGTCTTTTTGAACTGGAAAAAATCAAATTAGAACGAGAATTGCAACAGAAAGCAGATATGGAGAGACTCAAATTTGAAAAAGAAATGGATTTGAAAAAAGGTGAAATGGACCTTACAGTACAGCTTGAGAAAATTAAAATTGAACAGGATCGTTTGAAACTAATGTCAGAAGGTAAGATTAGTGGAAATCTGTCCGGGTCAAGTATGGATAGCATGGTAAAGTATGTTCCAAAGTTTGACGAACGTGACCCAGACGTATTTTTCTCACTGTTTGAACAGATGGCCTCTGACAAAAAGTGGAGTGAAGAGGATAGAATGGTGCTTTTGCAAACTGTACTAGTAGGACGCGCACGGGAGGCATACTTGGCATTAACACCTGTTGATAGGCACAAGTATGCTGAGGTGAAAAAAGCGGTCTTGAAATGTTATGAACTGAATCCAGAAGCTTACAGACAACGTTTCAGAAACTGGCGTAAACGTGCTAATCAGACCCATGCTGAAGTGGCAAGAGAGTTGAGTACTTATTTTAACCGGTGGCTCACTTCAGAGTCTGTCTCAACTTACGAAAATTTGCGTGATTTGTTGATTTTGGAGCAGTTTAAGAACATTGTACCAGATCGAATTGCAACCTACATTAATGAGCAAAAGGCAAAGTCAGTGGAGGAGGCAGCCTCGCTTGCTGATACCTTTGTGTTGACTCATAAACGTAAGCCTTACAGCTTTCCTCCACGGTATAATAGCCACCAACGTTATGATCCTGCTCGTTCTCCTCCACAACGTTCTCCTCCTCGTTATGGTCGTAGTTCAAATCGATCCAATTATGGCAATTCCAGTAATGTTCCTAAATTTGATAATGGAAGTAGCAAATCTCGCCCAAGCCCGACGGATAAATGTCATTACTGTTTGCAGGAGGGACATTGGAAAAAGGACTGCCCGCTGTTGAAAGGCCGTAAATCTAATGCCAAGGTAGCTGGGTGTGTTTCTGTTGTGCATCCAGTTGATTTTGGCGTCTCTGATCTAACACCGTTACCTCGTTTGGAAGTTCATTGTGAGCAAGTGATTGAAGATGGTGCATCTGTGTCAGACGAGCAGACGAAATCAGTAGAGTCAGCGGCGTCTGATTTCGCTCCATTCATTAGTGATGGCTGGGTGTCATTGGTTGGAGAGACACAAAAAGTTCCAGTTAAAATCTTAAGAGACACTGGGGCATCTGAGAGTTTCATTTCTGGAGCAGTTTTGCCATTTTCCACAGCATCTGACACTGGGAAATGTGTTTTGATTAGAGGAATAGGCATGCAGTCATTTTCTGTACCGTTGCACAAAATTCACTTGTGTTCAGGATTTGTGAATGGGGAGGTGACTATTGCTGTGAGACCGTCTCTGCCTATGCAGGATATCCATGTAATTCTGGGGAACAATTTGGGTGGGTGTTTAGTTTCTCCACCTCCAGTTGTTACACCTGTACCGCTATCTGTAGAGGAGCCAGACGCGTGTTGTCAAGAATTCCCAGAAGTGTTTACTGCTTGTGCTGTGACTAGGGCAATGTCTCGCACGCAGGCGCAATCGTCGGATGTGTCCAAATCTGTGCCTTTTTTTGTTCCTGAGCTGCCCGAACCTCTGTCATGTCAAGATTTAATTGAGGCACAAAAGAATGATCAGAGCTTTGAGAAATATTTTGCCTTAGCTTCTACTGATCCAACGATGGGTTACTTCATTCAGAATGGCGTTTTGCTGCATACGTGGTTGCCAGGTGTTGATCCTGAAGTGGCAGGTCAGGTGATTCAAGTGATGGTACCTGACAAATACCGTGATTTGATTTTGAGAACAGCCCATGGAGCAGAGTCTGGGCATTTTGGAGGTAAGAAAACCTACCGACGTCTTTTGGAACATTTTTACTGGCCACGGATGAAACGCCATGTATCTAGATTTGTCAAAGCATGTCATGTTTGCCAGGTTGCGAAACAGAGTACTCCCATTAAACCTGCACCACTTCAACCTATTCCGTCTGTTGGCACACCATTTGAGCATCTCATTATTGATTGTGTAGGTCCACTACCCCCTTCGAAATCTGGTTGTGTGTACCTCTTTACCATCATGTGCCAGGCCACTCGGTATCCAGCAGCGTATGCCTTGAGAACAATTACCACAAGGTCAATATTGAAATGTTTGTCTAAATTCATTTCTGTCTTTGGCATTCCGAAGGTAATTCAGAGCGACAGAGGGTCTAACTTTACCTCCAGAACATTTGCTGCAGCGTTGAAGTCGATGCAGGTGAAGCACAATTTGAGCAGCGCGTATCACGCACAGAGTCAGGGGGCATTGGAGCGCTGGCATGCCACGTTGAAGTCTGGAAAGAGGCAACCGAGCATTTGACTAAAGCTCAGGTGAAAATGAAGCTGCGTTATGACCGTAAAGCGAAGATCAGAGTTTTCAATCCAGGTGATCAAGTTTTAGCTTTGCTGCCCATTCCGGGGTCACCATTTACAGCAAAATACTCTGGTCCATTTACGGTTATGAGCCAAGTGTCAGATCTCAATTATTTACTGTCAACTCCTGATCGTAAACGATCACAGCAACTGTGTCATGTGAATTTACTCAAGCCTTACCACTCTGCAGGTTCCGACAAGGCGGGTGGGATTGCTGCGAGTCCAGTGGGTCTAGCCGTTGGGGTTGGGGAACCGCTCACCTGGCCGGAGGTGGCAGCTTGGGATGAAGTGCGCGCACCTGATGATTCAGTGTTACACGGGCGCTTGGATAATACTCAGCAGTTAAAGGAGCTAGATAGTCTCCTCGGTCATTTAGGTGAGGTACAGCGTAAACAGTTGTCGGATTTGATTTTTGAGTTTTTGCCTTTGTTTTCCGACACTCCAACCTGTACCACACTAATTGAACATGACATTGACACACAGGGTGCCCGCCCAATACGACAAAGATTTTATCGAGTGGCTCCCGATAAACAGAAGAGTATGGAGGACAGTGTGCAGTATCTGCTTGATCATGGTCTCGCCAAGCCATCTTACTCCAGTTGGGCATCGCCATGTCTACTGGTGAAAAAGTCAGATAACACCTATAGATTCTGTACGGATTATAGGAAAGTAAATGCTGTGACTAGACCAGATTCTTTTCCATTGCCACGTATCGAGGACTGTGTGGATCAGGTTGGGAGTGCTCGTTATGTCAGCAAATTTGATTTATTGAAAGTTTACTATCAAGTGCCTTTGACGCAGAGAGCGCAGGAGATATCTGCATTCATTACCTCTTCTGGTTTGTACTCGTATACTCGAATGAGCTTCGGTTTGCGGAATGCTCCTGCAACCTTCCAACGGCTCATGAATAGGATCGTTGGGGGGCTGCAGGGGTGCGTGGTTTATTTGGACGACGCCGTTTGTCATTCAGACAGTTGGGACGAACATTTGGCTCGCATTCGAGCGCTTTTCCAGAGGTTGGTGGCAGCAAACCTCACAGTAAATTTAGCGAAATACGAGTTTGCGCGTGCCACAGTCGTCTATTTGGGTAAAGTAGTCGGCCAGGGGATGGTGCGGCCCGTTAACGCAAAGGTGGCAGCTATTGATAATTTCCCTGTGCCGGCGACGAAGAAAGAACTTATGCGCTTTTTGGGTATGATCGGGTACTACCGCAATTTTTGCTGCAATTTTTCAACTGTTGTATCTCCTCTGACCAATTTGTTGAAGGGTGGCGCCAAATTCATTTGGTCGGAGGAGTGTCAGCAGGCTTTCCAGAATGCAAAGCTTTTGTTAACATCAGCTCCGGTCCTGGCTGCACCCAAACTGGATCTGCCATTCCAGCTGCAGGTGGATGCAAGCCAGGTGGGAGCAGGTGCGGTCCTCCTGCAGGCTGATGATGATGGAGTAGCCAGACCGGTTTGCTATTTTTCAAAAAAATTCAACAAATACCAATTTAATTATTCAGTGATTGAAAAGGAAGCATTAGCATTGATTTGGGCATTGCAACACTTTGAAGTCTATGTGGGAGGGGGTCTCCATCCAATTGTGGTCTACTCAGATCACAACCCTCTCACTTTTCTACAGTCTTTCAAAGGGTCCACCAACCAGCGCCTGTTGCGCTGGGCACTGTTTCTGCAGCCATTCCACCTGTTGATCCGCCATATTCGCGGGGTGGAAAATGTAATGGCTGATGCGCTCTCTCGGGCTCTGGACCAGGAGGTCTAATCATCTCCACTCACTCCTAACCTGCGGTTTTTCTCTGTTTCCCTTAAAGGTCGCTGTCCGGGTACCAGGATTTGCTGGGTGCAGGGAAGGTCGGAGGGTAAGGAGGGTGTTAGGGATGGTTTGGGTTCTGGTTGGTCTGGGGTGGAGGGGAGGTGCGTCATTGGGACTAGAATATAGCTACTGGGGCTACTGTAGGTTTTGGTTTTCTATTTTTTGATGGTGCTTCAGAGACCCAGTTAACACGGGTCTCTGTTTTTAAGGGGGGGGATGTCATGCCGGTTAGTGTTTGGGGCACTTTGGTCCTCCGACCCGCAGGTGGAGCTGTCGGTTGCTGCCGGTTAGTGTTTGGGGCACTTTGGTCCTCCGACCCGCAGGTGGAGCTGGTCTGTGAAGACGTGCAACATCTCAGAGGGCTGCTGATTGGGCGGCCTATAAAAGGCCTCCCATCAGCATGCTCTCTCTCTCATGCTCTCTCTCTCTCTCTCTCTCTCGTCCCACAGGCACATTCGTTTGGTGACCGTATGGTCACGGCAACGACGGCCGGGATTAGCACCACACTTGCACCCTTTTGGACAACACTCATTTACTGATACATTCCTTGGTTAATTCACATTACTGATCACTGATACATGTTGTAAATAAAAGATCTGTTGGCTAAAATGTACAAATCGGTGTGGTCTCCCTTAATGTTACAGCCACTAACAAGCCAGTGGTTGTGACGGTAGGGTTGCAAAAACAAAAAGTATTTTTTTTACTCAATTTGACATTAATGTACCTAGACTCCTGAGATAATGCGAAAAAAGCAATAAAAATATATTCCAACATAATTCCTAATCCAAACGTGCAAAATGTCTAAAAATGCCTGTGATATTGAATACATGTGAGTTTTACTTGATACAGTTGTTTTTCTATGGTTTGCAAATACAAATTAGGTTTTACTCAATATGACTGTATACTGTAACACTCAATATGACAGTTATTTAAAAATAACTCCTACACCACACATGAAAAATGGCTAATAATGCCTGAAATAATGCATCTTTGGGAGTTTTATTCGAAACATATGCTTTTTTTAAATCTTGCAAATGCAAAAAGTAGTTTTTTATTCAATATGACTATAATAGTCTTACAATCCTGAGATAATGCAAAAAAAGCAATAAAAATGTATTCAAGCATAACTTCTAAACAACACATGGAAAATGGCTACTAATGCCAAGATATGTGTTTTGTTAGTTGTACTAGAAAAATCATCTTTTGTGAGGTTCACAAAGACAAAAGTTAGTTTTTTTATTCAATATAACAGTACTAAATATGAAAGGTTTATAATCAGAACTCCAAAACCAAACATGAAATTTGTCTTGAAAAGCCTGTAATATTGAATTTATTTGAGTTTTACCGGAATCAGGTATTTTGGAAAGGATCACAAATACAAAAATCAGGTTTTGCCAAAAATCAGGTTTGTCAAACTAAAAATGTCAGTTTTTGAAACATAACTCCAAAAATACACATGCAAAATGTCTAATAATGCCTGAAGAAATGCATATTTGAGTGTTTTCCAGAAAAAAAACATTTGGTAGGGTTTGCAACAACAAATAATATTTGTTTTACTCAATTTGACAGTAATGTACCTAGACTCTTGAGATAATGCGAAAAAAGCAATAAAAATGTATTCCAACATAATTCCTAATCCAAACGTGCAAAATGTCTAAAAATGCCTGTGATATTGAATACATGTGAGTTTTACTAGATACAGTTGTTTTTCTATGGTTTGCAAATACAAAAAATGAGGTTTTACTCAATATGACTGTATACTGTAACACTCAATATGACAGTTATTTAAACATAACTCCTACACCACACATGAAAAATGGCTAATAATGCCTGAAATAATGCATCTTTGGGAGTTTTATTCGAAACATATGCTTTTTTAAATCTTGCAAATGCAAAAAGTAGTTTTTTACTCAATATGACTATAATAGTCTTACAATCCTGAGATAATGCTAAAAAAGCAATAAAAATGTATTCAAACATAACTTCTAAACAACACATGGAAAATGGCTAATAATGCCTAGAGATATGTATTTTTGTTAGTTGTAATAGAAAAATCATCTTTTGTGAGGTTCACAAAGACACAAGTTGGTTTTTTATTCAATATAACAGTACTAAATAAGAGGTTTATAATCATAACTCCAAAACCATACATGAAATTTGTCTTAAAAAGCCTTTAATATTGAATTTATGTGAGTTTAACCGGAATCAGGTATTTTGGAAAGGATCACAAATACAAAAACCAGGTTTTGTCAAAAATCAGGTTTGTCAAACTCAAAATGTCAGTTTTTGAAACATAACTCCAAAAATACACATGCAAAATGTCTAATAATGCCTGAAGAAATGCATCTTTGAGAGTTTTCCAGAAAAAAAACATTTGGTAGGGTTGCAAAAACAAAAAGTATTTTTTTACTCAATTTGACAGTAATGTACTTAGAATCCTGAGATAATGCGGAAAAAGCAATAAAAATGTATTCCAACATAATTCCTAATCCAAACGTGCAAAATGTCTAAAAATGCCTGTGATATTGAATACATGTGAGTTTTACTAGATACAGTTGTTTTTCTATGGTTTGCAAATACAAAAATGAGGTTTTACTCAATATGACTGTATACTGTAACACTCAATATGACAGTTATTTAAACATAACTCCTACACCACACATGAAACATGGCTAATAATGCCTGAAATAATGCATCTTTGGGAGTTTTATTTGAAACATATGCTTTTTTAAATCTTGCAAATGCAAAAAGTAGTTTTTTACTCAATATGACTATAATAGTCTTACAATCCTGAGATAATGCGAAAAAAGCAATAAAAATGTATTCAAACATAACTTCTAAACAACACATGGAAAATGGCTACTAATGCCAAGATATATGTATTTTTGTTAGTTCTACTAGAAAAATCATCTTTTGTGAGGTTCACAAAGACACAAGTTAGTATTTTTATTCAATATAACAGTACTAAATATGAAAGGTTTATAATCATAACTCCAAAACCAAACATGAAATTTGTCTTGAAAAGCCTGTAATATTGAATTTATTTGAGTTTTACCGGAATCAGGTATTTTGGAAAGGATCACAAATACAAAAATCAGGTTTTGTCAAAAATCAGGTTTGTCAAACTCTAAATGTCAGTTTTTGAAACATAACTCCAAAAATACACATGCACAATGTCTAATAATGCCTGAAGAAATGCATCTTTGAGAGTTTTCCAGAAAAAAAAACATTTGGTAGGGTTTGCAAAAATAAAAAGTAATTTTTTTACTCAATTTGACATTAATGTACCTAGACTCATGAGATAATGCGAAAAAAGCAATAAAAATGTATTCCAACATAATTCCTAATCCAAACGTGCAAAATGTCTAAAAATGCCTGTGATATTGAATACATGTGAGTTTTACTAGATACAGTTGTTTTTCTATGGTTTGTAAATACAAAAATGAGGTTTTACTCAATATGACTGTATACTGTGACACTCAATATGACAGTTATTTAAACATAACTCCTACACCACACATGAAAAATGGCTAATAATGCCTGAAATAATGCATCTTTGGGAGTTTTATTCGAAACATATGCTTTTTTAAATCTTGCAAATGCAAAAAGTAGTTTTTTAGTCAATATGACTATAATAGTCTTACAATCCTGAGATAATGCGAAAAAAGCAATAAAAATGTATTCAAACATAACTTCTAAACAACACATGGAAAATGGCTAATAATGCCTAGAGATATGTGTTTTTGTTAGTTGTAATAGAAAAATCATCTTTTGTGAGGTTCACAAAGACACAAGTTGGTTTTTTATTCAATATAACAGTACTAAATATGAAAGGTTTATAATCATAACTCCAAACCCATACATGAAATTTGTCTTGAAAACCCTGTAATATTGAATTTATGTGAGTTTTACCGGAATCAGGTATTTTGGAAAGGATCACAAATACAAAAATCAGGTTTTGTCAAAAATCAGGTTTGTCAAACTCTAAATGTCAGTTTTTGAAACATAACTCCAAAAATACACATGCAAAATATCTAATAATGCCTGATGGAATGCATCTTTGAGAGTTTTCCAGAAAAAAAACATTTGGTAGGGTTTGCAAAAACAAAAAGTATTTTTTTTACTCAATTTCACAGTAATGTACCTAGACTCCTGAGATAATGCGAAAAAAGCAATAAAAATGTATTCCAACATAATTCCTAATCCAAACGTTTAAAATGTCTAAAAATGCCTGTGATATTGAATACATGTGAGTTTTACTAGATACAGTTGTTTTTCTATGGTTTGCAAATACAAAAATGAGGTTTTACTCAATATGACTGTATACTGTAACACTCAATATGACAGTTATTTAAACATAACTCCTACACCACACATGAAAAATGGCTAATAATGCCTGAAATAATGCATCTTTGGGAGTTTTATTCGAAACATATGCTTTTTTAAATCTTGCAAATGCAAAAAGTAGTTTTTTACTCAATATGACTATAATAGTCTTACAATCCTGAGATAATGCGAAAAAAGCAATACAAATGTATTCAAACATAACTTCTAAACAACACATGGAAAATGGCTACTAATACCAAGATATATGTATTTTTGTTAGTTGTATTAGAAAAATCATCTTTTGTGAGGTTCACAAAGACACAAGTTAGTTTTTTTATTCAATATAACAGTACTAAATATGAAAGGTTTATAATCATAACTCCAAAACCAAACATGAAATTTGTCTTGAAAAGCCTGTAATATTGAATTTATGTGATTTTTACCGGAATCAGGTATTTTGGAAAGGATCACAAATACAAAAATCAGGTTTTGTCAAAAATCAGGTTTGTCAAACTCTAAATGTCAGTTTTTGAAACATAACTCCAAAAATACACATGCACAATGTCTAATAATGCCTGAAGAAATGCATCTTTGAGAGTTTTCCAGAAAAAAAACATTTGGTAGGGTTTGCAAAAACAAAAAGTAATTTTTTTTACTCAATTTGACAGTAATGTACCTAGACTCCTGAGATAATGCGAAAAAAGCAATAAAAATGTATTCCAACATAATTCCTAATCCAAACGTGCAAAATGTCTAAAAATGCCTGTGATATTGAATACATGTGAGTTTTACTAGATACAGTTGTTTTTCTATGGTTTGCAAATACAAAAATGAGGTTTTACTCAATATGACTGTATACTGTAACACTCAATATGACAGTTATTTAAACATAACTCCTACACCACACATGAAAAATGGCAAATAATGCCTGAAATAATGCATCTTTGGGAGTTTTATTCGAATTATATGCTATTTTAAATCTTGCAAATGGAAAAAGTAGTTTTTTAGTCAATATGACTATAATAGTCATACAATCCTGAGATAATGCGAAAAAAGCAATAAAAATGTATTCAAACATAACTTCTAAACAACACATGGAAAATGGCTAATAATGCCTAGATATATGTGTTTTTGTTAGTTGTAATAGAAAAATCATCTTTTGTGAGGTTCACAAAGACACAAGTTGTTTTTTTATTCAATATAGCAGTACTAAATATGAAAGGTTTATAATCATAACTCCAAAACCAAACATGAAATGTGTCTTAAAAACCCTGTAATATTGAATTTATGTGAGTTTTACCGGAATCAGGTATTTTGGAAAGGATCACAAATACAAAAATCAGGTTTTGTCAAAAATCAGGTTTGTCAAACTCAAAATGTCAGTTTTTGAAACATAACTCCAAAAATACACATGCAAAATGTCTAATAATGCCTGAAGAAATGCATCTTTGAGAGTTATCCAGAAAAAAAAACTTTTGGTAGGGTTGCAAAAACAAAAAGTATTTTTTTTACTCAATTTGACAGTAATGTACTTAGAATCCTGAGATAATAAGAAAAAAGCAATAAAAACGTATTCCAACATAATTCCTAATCCACACGTGCAAAATGTCTAAAAATGCCTGTGATATTGAATACATGTGAGTTTTACTAGATACAGTTGTTTTTCTATGGTTTGCAAATACAAAAATGAGGTTTTACTCAATATGACTGTATACTGTAACACTCAATATGACAGTTATTTAAACATAACTCCTACACCACACATGAAAAATGGCTAATAATGCCTGAAATAATGCATCTTTGGGAGTTTTATTCGAAACATATGCTTTTTTAAATCTTGCAAATGCAAAAAGTAGTTTTTTACTCAATATGAATATAATAGTCTAACAATCCTGAGATAATGCGAAAAAAGCAATAAAAATGCATTCAAGCATAACTTCTAAACAACACATGGAAAATGGCTACTAATGCCAAGATATATGTATTTTTGTTAGTTGTACTAGAAAAATCATCTTTTGTGAGGTTCACAAAGACACAAGTTAGTTTTTTTTATTCAATATAACAGTACTAAATATGAAAGGTTTATAATCATAACTCCAAAACCAAACATGAAATTTGTCTTGAAAAGCCTGTAATATTGAATTTATGTGAGTTTTACAGGAATCAGTTATTTTGGAAAGGATCACAAATACAAAAATCAGGTTTTGTCAAAAATCAGGTTTGTCAAACTCAAAATGTCAGTTTTTGAAACATAACTCCAAAAATACACATGCAAAATGTCTAATAATGCCTGAACAAATGAATCTTTGAGAGTTTTCCAGAAAAAAAACTTTTGGTAGGGTTGCAAAAACAAAAAGTATTTTTTTCACTCAATTTGACAGTAATGTACTTAGAATCCTGAGATGATGCGAAAAAAGCAATAAAAACGTATTCCAACATAATTCCTAATCCAAACGTTGAAAATGTCTAAAAATGCCTGTGATATTGAATACATGTGAGTTTTACTAGATACAGTTGTTTTTCTATGGTTTGCAAATACAAAAAATGAGGTTTTACTCAATATGACTGTATACTGTAACACTCAATATGACAGTTATTTAAACATAACTCCTACACCACACATGAAAAATGGCTAATAATGCCTGAAATAATGCATCTTTGGGAGTTTTATTCGAAACATATGCTTTTTTAAATTTGCAAATGCAAAAAGTAGTTTTTTACTCAATATGACTATAATAGTCTTACAATCCTGAGATAATGCGAAAAAAGCAATGAAAATGTATTCAAGCATAACTTCTAAACAACACATGGAAAATGGCTACTAATACCAAGATATATGTATTTTTGTTAGTTGTACTAGAAAAATCATCTTTTGTGAGGTTCACAAAGACACAAGTTAGTTTTTTTATTCAATATAACAGTACTAAATATGAAAGGTTTATAATCATAACTCCAAAACCAAACATGAAATTTGTCTTGAAAACCCTGTAATATTGAATTTATGTGCGTTTTACCGGAATCAGGTATTTTGGAAAGGATCACAAATACAAAAATCAGGTTTTGTCAAAAATCAGGTTTGTCAAACTCTAAATGTCAGTTTTTGAAACATAACTCCAAAAATACACATGCAAAATATCTAATAATGCCTGAAGGAATGCATCTTTGAGAGTTTTCCAGAAAAAAAACATTTGGTAGGGTTTGCAAAAACTAAAAGTTTTTTTTTTTACTCAATTTGACAGTAATGTACCTAGACTCCTGAGATAATGCGAAAAAAGCAATAAAAATGTATTCCAACATAATTCCTAATCCAAACGTGCAAAATGTCTAAAAATGCCTGTGATATTGAATACATGTGAGTTTTACTAGATACAGTTGTTTTTCTATGGTTTGCAAATACAAAAATGAGGTTTTACTCAATATGACTGTATACTCTAACACTCAATATGACAGTTATTTAAACATAACTCCTACACCACACATGAAAAATGGCTAATAATGCCTGAAATAATGCATCTTTGGGAGTTTTATTCGAAACATATGCTTTTTTAAATATTGCAAATGCAAAAAGTAGTTTTTTAGTCAATATGACTATAATAGTCTTACAATCCTGAGATAATGCGAAAAAATCAATAAAAATGTATTCAAGCATAACTTCTAAACAACACATGGAAAATGGCTACTAATACCAAGATATATGTATTTTTTTTAGTTGTACTAGAAAAATCATCTTTTGTGAGGTTCACAAAGACACAAATTGGTTTTTTAGTCAATATAACAGTACTAAATATGAAAGGTTTATAATCATAACTCCAAAACCAAACATGAAATTTGTCTTGAAAAGCCTGTAATATTGAATTTATGTGAGTTTTACCGGAATCAGGTATTTTGGAAAGGATCACAAATACAAAAATCAGGTTTTGTCAAAAATCAGGTTTGTCAAACTCTAAATGTCAGTTTTTGAAACATAACTCCAAAAATACACATGCAAAATATCTAATAATGCCTGAAGGAATGCATCTTTGAGAGTTTTCCAGAAAAAAAACATTTGGTAGGGTTTGCAAAAACTAAAAGTTTTTTTTTTTACTCAATTTGACAGTAATGTACCTAGACTCCTGAGATAATGCGAAAAAAACAATAAAAATGTATTCCAACATAATTCCTAATCCAAACGTGCAAAATGTCTAAAAATGCCTGTGATATTGAATAAATGTGAGTTTTACTAGATACAGTTGTTTTTCTATGGTTTGCAAATA
Organism: Nerophis ophidion; assembly: GCF_033978795.1. NCBI lineage: Eukaryota > Metazoa > Chordata > Actinopteri > Syngnathiformes > Syngnathidae > Nerophis > Nerophis ophidion. The sequence goes on from NW_026907077.1 coordinate 104,987, forward strand.
CAAAAATGAGGTTTTACTCAATATGACTATATACTCTAACACTCAATATGACAGTTATTTAAACATAACTCCTACACCACACATGAAAAATGGCTAATAATGCCTGAAATAATGCATCTTTGGGAGTTTTATTCGAAACATATGCTTTTTTAAATTTGCAAATGCAAAAAGTAGTTTTTTACTCAATATGACTATAATAGTCTTACAATCCTGAGATAATGCGAAAAAAGCAATGAAAATGTATTCAAGCATAACTTCTAAACAACACATGGAAAATGGCTACTAATACCAAGATATATGTATTTTTGTTAGTTGTACTAGAAAAATCATCTTTTGTGAGGTTCACAAAGACACAAGTTAGTTTTTTTATTCAATATAACAGTACTAAATATGAAAGGTTTATAATCATAACTCCAAAACCAAACATGAAATTTGTCTTGAAAACCCTGTAATATTGAATTTATGTGCGTTTTTCCGGAATCAGGTATTTTGGAAAGGATCACAAATACAAAAATCAGGTTTTGTCAAAAATCAGGTTTGTCAAACTCTAAATGTCAGTTTTTGAAACATAACTCCAAAAATACACATGCAAAATATCTAATAATGCCTGAAGGAATGCATCTTTGAGAGTTTTCCAGAAAAAAAACATTTGGTAGGGTTTGCAAAAACTAAAAGTTTTTTTTTTTACTCAATTTGACAGTAATGTACCTAGACTCCTGAGATAATGCGAAAAAAGCAATAAAAATGTATTCCAACATAATTCCTAATCCAAACGTGCAAAATGTCTAAAAATGCCTGTGATATTGAATACATGTGAGTTTTACTAGATACAGTTGTTTTTCTATGGTTTGCAAATACAAAAATGAGGTTTTACTCAATATGACTGTATACTCTAACACTCAATATGACAGTTATTTAAACATAACTCCTACACCACACATGAAAAATGGCTAATAATGCCTGAAATAATGCATCTTTGGGAGTTTTATTCGAAACATATGCTTTTTTAAATATTGCAAATGCAAAAAGTAGTTTTTTAGTCAATATGACTATAATAGTCTTACAATCCTGAGATAATGCGAAAAAATCAATAAAAATGTATTCAAGCATAACTTCTAAACAACACATGGAAAATGGCTACTAATACCAAGATATATGTATTTTTTTTAGTTGTACTAGAAAAATCATCTTTTGTGAGGTTCACAAAGACACAAATTGGTTTTTTAGTCAATATAACAGTACTAAATATGAAAGGTTTATAATCATAACTCCAAAACCAAACATGAAATTTGTCTTGAAAAGCCTGTAATATTGAATTTATGTGAGTTTTACCGGAATCAGGTATTTTGGAAAGGATCACAAATACAAAAATCAGGTTTTGTCAAAAATCAGGTTTGTCAAACTCTAAATGTCAGTTTTTGAAACATAACTCCAAAAATACACATGCAAAATATCTAATAATGCCTGAAGGAATGCATCTTTGAGAGTTTTCCAGAAAAAAAACATTTGGTAGGGTTTGCAAAAACTAAAAGTTTTTTTTTTTACTCAATTTGACAGTAATGTACCTAGACTCCTGAGATAATGCGAAAAAAACAATAAAAATGTATTCCAACATAATTCCTAATCCAAACGTGCAAAATGTCTAAAAATGCCTGTGATATTGAATAAATGTGAGTTTTACTAGATACAGTTGTTTTTCTATGGTTTGCAAATACAAAAATGAGGTTTTACTCAATATGACTATATACTCTAACACTCAATATGACAGTTATTTAAACATAACTCCTACACCACACATGAAAAATGGCTAATAATGCCTGAAATAATGCATCTTTGGGAGTTTTATTCGAAACATAGGCTTTTTTAAATCTTGCAAATGCAAAAAGTAGTTTTTTAGTCAATATGACTATAATAGTCTTACAATCCTGAGATAATGCGAAAAAATCAATAAAAATGTATTCAAGCATAACTTCTAAACAACACATGGAAAATGGCTACTAATACCAAGATATATGTATTTTTGTTAGTTGTACTAGAAAAATCATCTTTTGTGAGGTTCACAAAGACACAAGTTAGTTTTTTTATTCAATATAACAGTACTAAATATGAAAGGTTTATAATCATAACTCCAAAACCATACATGAAATTTGTCTTGAAAAGCCTGTAATATTGAATTTATGTGAGTTTTACCGGAATCAGGTATTTTGGAAAGGATCACAAATACAAAAATCAGGTTTTGTCAAAAATCAGGTTTGTCAAACTCAAAATGCCAGTTTTTGAAACATAACTCCAAAAATACACATGCAAAATGTCTAATAATGCCTGAAGAAATGCATCTTTGAGAGTTTTCCAGAAAAAAAAAACTTTTGGTAGGGTTGCAAAAACAAAAAGTATTTTTTCTACTCAATTTGACGGTAATGTACTTAGAATCCTGAGATAATGCGAAAAAAGCAATAAAAATGTATTCCAACATAATTCCTAATCCAAACGTACAAAATGTCTAAAAATGCCTTTGATATTGAATACATGTGAGTTTTACTAGATACAGTTGTTTTTCTATGGTTTGCAAATACAAAAATGAGGTTTTACTCAATATGACTGTATACTGTAACACTCAATATGCCAGTTATTTAAACATAACTCCTACACCATACATGAAAAATGGCTAATAATTCCTGAAATAATGCATCTTTGGGAGTTTTATTCGAAACATATGCTTTTTTAAATTTGCAAATGCAAAAAGTAGTTTTTTACTCAATATGACTATAATAGTCTTACAATCCTGAGATAATGCGAAAAAAGCAATAAAAATGTATTCAAGCATAACTTCTTAACAACACATGGAAAATGGCTACTAATACCAAGATATATGTATTTTTGTTAGTTGTACTAGAAAAATCATCTTTTGTGAGGTTCACAAAGACAAAAGTTAGTTTTTTTATTCAATATAACAGTACTAAATATGAAAGGTTTATAATCATAACTCCAAAACCAAACATGAAATTTGTCTTGAAAACCCTGTCATATTGAATTTATGTGAGTTTTACTGGAATCAGGTATTTTGGAAAGGATCACAAATACAAAAATCAGGTTTTGTCAAAAATCAGGTTTGTCAAACTCTAAATGTCAGTTTTTGAAACATAACTCCAAAAATACACATGCAAAATATCTAATAATGCCTGAAGGAATGCATCTTTGAAAGTTTTCCAGAAAAAAAACATTTGGTAGGGTTTGCAAAAACAAAAAGTTTTTTTTTTTACTCAATTTGACAGTAATGTACCTAGACTCCTGAGATAATGCGAAAAAAGCAATAAAAATGAATTCCAACATAATTCCTAATCCAAACGTGCAAAATGTCTAAAATTGCCTGTGATATTGAATACATGTGAGTTTTACTAGATACAGTTGTTTTTCTATGGTTTGCAAATACAAAAATGAGGTTTTACTCAATATGACTATATACTGTAACACTCAAAATGACAGTTATTTAAACATAACTCCAACACCACACATGAAAAATGGCTAATAATGCCTGAAATAATGCATCTTTGGGAGTTTTATTCGAAACATATGCTTTTTTAAATATTGCAAATGCAAAAAGTAGTGTTTTAGTCAATATGACTATAATAGTCTTACAATCCTGAGATAATGCGAAAAAAGCAATAAAAATGTATTCAAGCATAACTTCTAAACAACACATGGAAAATGGCTACTAATACCAAGATATATGCATTTTTGTTAGTTGTACTAGAAAAATCATCTTTTGTGAGGTTCACAAAGACACAAGTTAGTTTTTTTATTCAATATAACAGTACTAAATATGAAAGGTTTATAATCATAACTCCAAAACCATACATGAAATTTGTCTTGAAAAGCCTGTAATATTGAATTTATGTGAGTTTTACCGGAATCAGGTATTTTGGAAAGGATCACAAATACAAAAATTAGGTTTTGTCAAAAATCAGGTTTGTCAAACTCTAAATGTCAGTTTTTGAAACATAACTCCAAAAATACACATGCAAAATATCTAATAATGCCTGAAGGAATGCATCTTTGAGAGTTTTCCAGAAAAAAAACATTTGGTAAGGTTTGCAAAAACAAAAAGTATTTTTTTTACTCAATTTCACAGTAATGTACCTAGACTCCTGAGATAATGCGAAAAAAGCAATAAAAATGTATTCCAACATAATTCCTAATCCAAACGTGCAAAATGTCTAAAATTGCCTGTGATATTGAATACATGTGAGTTTTACTAGATACAGTTGTTTTTCTATGGTTTGCAAATACAAAAATGAGGTTTTACTCAATATGACTGTATACTGTAACACTCAATATGACAGTTATTTAAACATAACTCCTACACCACACATGAAAAATGGCTAATAATGCCTGAAATAATGCATCTTTGGGAGTTTTATTCGAAACATATGCTTTTTTAAATCTTGCAAATGCAAAAAGTAGTTTTTTACTCAATATGACTATAATAGTCTTACAATCCTGAGATAATGCGAAAAAAGCAATAAAAATGTATTCAAACATAACTTCTAAACAACACATGGAAATGGCTAATAATGCCTAGAGATATGTGTTTTTGTTAGTTGTAATAGAAAAATCATCTTTTGTGAGGTTCACAAAGACACAAATTGGTTTTTTAGTCAATATAACAGTACTAAATATGAAAGGTTTATAATCATAACTCCAAAACCATACATGAAATTTGTCTTAAAAACCCTGTAATATTGAATTTATGTGAGTTTTACCGGAATCAGGTATTTTGGAAAGGATCACAAATACAAAAATCAGGTTTTGTCAAAAATCAGGTTTGTCAAACTCAAAATGTCAGTTTTTGGAACATAACTCCAAAAATACACATGCAAAATGTCTAATAATGCCTGAAGAAATGCATGTTTGAGTGTTTTCCAGAAAAAAAACATTTGGTAGGGTTTGCAAAAACAAAAAGTATTTTTTTTACTCAATTTGACAGTAATGTACTAAGAATCCTGAGATAATGCGAAAAAAGCAATAAAAATATATTCCAATATAATTCCTAATCCAAAGGTTTAAAATGTCTAAAAATGCCTGTGATATTGAATACATGTGAGTTTTACTATATACAGTGGTTTTTCTATGGTTTGCAAATACAAAAATGAGGGTTTACTCAATATGACTGTATACTGTAACACTCAATATGACAGTTATTTAAACATAACTCCTACACCACAAATGAAAAATGGTTAATAATGCCTGAAATAATGCATCTTTGGGAGTTTTATTCGAAACATATCCTTTTTTAAATCTTGCAAATACAAAAAGTAATTTTTTACTCAATATGAATATAATAGTCTTACAATCCTGAGATAATGCGAAAAAAGCAATAAAAATATATTCAAGCATAACTTCTAAACAACACATGGAAAATGGCTACTAATACCAAGATATATGTATTTTTGTTAGTTGTATTAGAAAAATCATCTTTTGTGAGGTTCACAAAGACACAAGTTAGTTTTTTTATTCAATATAACAGTACTAAATATGAAAGGTTTATAATCATAACTCCAAAACCAAACATGAAATTTGTCTTGAAAAGCCTGTAATATTGAATTTATGTGAGTTTTACCGGAATCAGGTATTTTGGAAAGGATCACAAATACAAAAATCAGGTTTTGTCAAAAATCAGGTTTGTCAAACTCAAAATGTCAGTTTTTGAAACATAACTCCAAAAATGCACATGCAAAATGTCTAATAATGCCTGAAGAAATGCATATTTGAGTGTTTTCCAGAAAAAAAACATTTGGTAGGGTTTGCAACAACAAAAAGTATTTTTTTTAACTCAATTTGACAGTAATGTACCTAGACTCTTGAGATAATGCGAAAAAAGCAATAAAAACGTATTCCAACATAATTCCTAATCCAAACGTGCAAAATGTCTAAAAATGCCTGTGATATTGAATAAATGTGAGTTTTACTAGATACAGCTGTTTTTCTATGGTTTGCAAATACAAAAATGAGGTTTTACTCAATATGACTGTATACTGTAACACTCAATATGACAGTTATTTAAACATAACTCCTACACCAAGCATGAAAAATGGCTAATAATGCCTGAAGAAATGCATCTTTGAGAGTTTTCCAGAAAAAAAAAATTGGTAGGGTTTGCAAAAACAAAAAGTAATTTTTTTACTCAATTTGACAGTAATGTACCTAGACTCCTGAGATAATGCGAAAAAGCAATAAAAATGTATTCCAACATAATTCCTAATCCAAACGTGCAAAATGTCTAAAAATGCCTGTGATATTGAATAAATGTGAGTTTTACTAGATACAGCTGTTTTTCTATGGTTTGCAAATACAAAAACGAGGTTTTACTCAATATGACTGTATACTGTAACACTCAATATGACAGTTATTTAAACATAACTCCTACACCACACATGAAAAATGGCTAATAATGCCTGAAATAATGCATCTTTGGGAGTTTTATTTGAAACATATGCTTTTTTAAATCTTGCAAATGCAAAAAGTAGTTTTTTACTCAATATAACTATAATAGTCTTACAATCCTGAGATAATGCGAAAAAAGCAATAAAAATGTCTGCAAGCATCACTTCTAAACAACACATTGAAAATGGCTACTAATGCCAAGATATATGTATTTTTGTTAGTTGTACTAGGAAAATCATCTTTTGTGAGGTTCACAAAGACACAAGTTAGTTTTTTTATTCAATATAACAGTACTAAATATGAAAGGTTTATAATCATAACTCAAAAACCAAACATGAAATGTGTCTTAAAAACCCTGTAATATTGAATTTATGTGAGTTTTACCGGAATCAGGTATTTTGGAAAGGATCACAAATACAAAAATCAGGTTTTGTCAAAAATCAGGTTTGTCATACTCAAAATGTCAGTTTTTGAAACATAACTCCAAAAATACACATGCAAAATATCTAATAATGCCTGAAGGAATGCATCTTTGAGAGTTTTCCAGAAAAAAAACATTTGGTAGGGTTTGCAAAAACAAAAAGTATTTTTTTTACTCAATTTCACAGTAATGTACCTAGACTCCTGAGATAATGCGAAAAAAGCAATAAAAATGTACTCCAACATAATTCCTAATCCAAACGTGCAAAATGTCTAAAAATGCCTGTGATATTGAATACATGTGAGTTTTACTAGATACAGTTGTTTTTCTATGGTTTGCAAATACAAAAATGAGGTTTTACTCAATATGACTGTATACTGTAACACTCAATATGACAGTTATTTAAACATAACTCCTACACCACACATGAAAAATGGCTAATAATGCCTGAAATAATGCATCTTTGGGAGTTTTATTCGAAACATATGCTTTTTTAAATCTTGCAAATACAAAAAGTAGTTTTTTACTCAATATGACTATAATAGTCTTACAATCCTGAGATAATGCGAAAAAAGCAATAAAAATGTATTCAAACATAACTTCTAAACAACACATGGAAATGGCTAATAATGCCTAGAGATATGTGTTTTGTTAGTTGTAATAGAAAAATCATCTTTTGTGAGGTTCACAAAGACACAAATTGGTTTTTTAGTCAATATAACAGTACTAAATATGAAAGGTTTATAATCATAACTCCAAAACCATACATGAAATTTGTCTTAAAAACCCTGTAATATTGAATTTATGTGAGTTTTACCTGAATCAGGTATTTTGGAAAGGATCACAAATACAAAAATCAGGTTTTGTCAAAAATCAGGTTTGTCAAACTCAAAATGTCAGTTTTTGGAACATAACTCCAAAAATACACATGCAAAAAGTCTAATAATGCCTGAAGAAATGCATATTTGAGTGTTTTCCAGAAAAAAAACATTTGGTAGGGTTTGCAAAAACAAAAAGTATTTTTTTTACTCAATTTGACAGTAATGTACTAAGAATCCTGAGATAATGCGAAAAAAGCAATAAAAATATATTCCAATATAATTCCTAATCCAAAGGTTTAAAATGTCTAAAAATGCCTGTGATATTGAATACATGTGAGTTTTACTAGATACAGTTGTTTTTCTATGGTTTGCAAATACAAAAATGAGGTTTTACTCAATATGACTGTATACTGTAACACTCAATATGACAGTTATTTAAACATAACTCCTACACCACAAATGAAAAATGGCTAATAATGCCTGAAATAATGCATCTTTGGGAGTTTTATTCGAAACATATGCTTTTTTAAATCTTGCAAATACAAAAAGTAGTTTTTTACTCAATATGAATATAATAGTCTTACAATCCTGAGATAATGCGAAAAAAGCAATAAAAATATATTCAAGCATAACTTCTAAACAACACATGGAAAATGGCTACTAATACCAAGATATATGTATTTTTGTTAGTTGTATTAGAAAAATCATCTTTTGTGAGGTTCACAAAGACACAAGTTAGTTTTTTTATTCAATATAACAGTACTAAATATGAAAGGTTTATAATCATAACTCCAAAACCAAACATGAAATTTGTCTTGAAAAGCCTGTAATATTGAATTTATGTGAGTTTTACCGGAATCAGGTATTTTGGAAAGGATCACAAATACAAAAATCAGGTTTTGTCAAAAATCAGGTTTGTCAAACTCAAAATGTCAGTTTTTGAAACATAACTCCAAAAATACACATGCAAAATGTCTAATAATGCCTGAAGAAATGCATCTTTGAGAGTTTTCCAGAAAAAAAAACTTTTGGTAGGGTTGCAAAAACAAAAAGTATTTTTTTTACTCAATTTGACAGTAATGTACTTAGAATCCTGAGATAATGCGAAAAAAGCAATAAAAACGTATTCCAACATAATTCCTAATCCACACGTGCAAAATGTCTAAAAATGCCTGTGATATTGAATAAATGTGAGTTTTACTAGATACAGCTGTTTTTCTATGGTTTGCAAATACAAAAACGAGGTTTTACTCAATATGACTGTATACTGTAACACTCAATATGACAGTTATTTAAACATAACTCCTACACCAAGCATGAAAAATGGCTAATAATGCCTGAAGAAATGCATCTTTGAGAGTTTTCCAGAAAAAAAAAATTGGTAGGGTTTGCAAAAACAAAAAGTAATTTTTTTACTCAATTTGACAGTAATGTACCTAGACTCCTGAGATAATGCGAAAAAAGCAATAAAAATGTATTCCAACATAATTCCTAATCCAAACGTGCAAAATGTCTAAAAATGCCTGTGATATTGAATAAATGTGAGTTTTACTAGATACAGCTGTTTTTCTATGGTTTGCAAATACAAAAACGAGGTTTTACTCAATATGACTGTATACTGTAACACTCAATATGACAGTTATTTAAACATAACTCCTACACCAAGCATGAAAAATGGCTAATAATGCCTGAAGAAATGCATCTTTGAGAGTTTTCCAGAAAAAAAAAATTGGTAGGGTTTGCAAAAACAAAAAGTAATTTTTTTACTCAATTTGACAGTAATGTACCTAGACTCCTGAGATAATGCGAAAAAAGCAATAAAAATGTATTCCAACATAATTCCTAATCCAAACGTGCAAAATGTCTAAAAATGCCTGTGATATTGAATAAATGTGAGTTTTACTAGATACAGCTGTTTTTCTATGGTTTGCAAATACAAAAACGAGGTTTTACTCAATATGACTGTATACTGTAACACTCAATATGACAGTTATTTAAACATAACTCCTACACCACACATGAAAAATGGCTAATAATGCCTGAAATAATGCATCTTTGGGAGTTTTATTTGAAACATATGCTTTTTTAAATCTTGCAAATGCAAAAAGTAGTTTTTTACTCAATATAACTATAATAGTCTTACAATCCTGAGATAATGCGAAAAAAGCAATAAAAATGTCTGCAAGCATCACTTCTAAACAACACATTGAAAATGGCTACTAATGCCAAGATATATGTATTTTTGTTAGTTGTACTAGGAAAATCATCTTTTGTGAGGTTCACAAAGACACAAGTTAGTTTTTTTATTCAATATAACAGTACTAAATATGAAAGGTTTATAATCATAACTCAAAAACCAAACATGAAATGTGTCTTAAAAACCCTGTAATATTGAATTTATGTGAGTTTTACCGGAATCAGGTATTTTGGAAAGGATCACAAATACAAAAATCAGGTTTTGTCAAAAATCAGGTTTGTCATACTCAAAATGTCAGTTTTTGAAACATAACTCCAAAAATACACATGCAAAATATCTAATAATGCCTGAAGAAATGCATCTTTGAGAGTTTTCCAGAAAAAAAAACATTTGGTAGGGTTTGCAAAAACAAAAAGTATTTTTTTTACTCAATTTGACAGTAATGTATCTAGAATCCTGAGATAATGCGAAAAAAGCAATAAAAATGTATTCCAACATAATTCCTAATCCAAACGTACAAAATGTCTAAAAATGCCTGTGATATTGAATACATGTGAGTTTCACTAGATACAGTTGTTTTTCTATGGTTTGCAAATACAAAAATGAGGTTTTACTCAATATGACTGTATACTGTAACACTCAATATGACAGTTATTTAAACATAACTCCTACACCACACATGAAAAATGGCTAATAATGCCTGAAATAATGCATCTTTGGGAGTTTTATTCGAAACATATGCTTTTTTAAATCTTGCAAATGCAAAAAGTAGTTTTTTAGTCAATATGACTATAATAGTCTTACAATCCTGAGATAATGCGAAAAAATCAATAAAAATGTATTCAAGCATACCTTCTAAACAACACATGGAAAATGGCTACTAATACCAAGATATATGCATTTTTGTTAGTTGTACTAGAAAAATCATCTTTTGTGAGGTTCACAAAGACACAAGTTAGTTTTTTTATTCAATATAACAGTACTAAATATGAAAGGTTTATAATCATAACTCCAAAACCATACATGAAATTTGTCTTGAAAAGCCTGTAATATTGAATTTATGTGAGTTTTACCGGAATCAGGTATTTTGGAAAGGATCACAAATACAAAAATTAGGTTTTGTCAAAAATCAGGTTTGTCAAACTCTAAATGTCAGTTTTTGAAACATAACTCCAAAAATACACATGCAAAATATCTAATAATGCCTGAAGGAATGCATCTTTGAGAGTTTTCCAGAAAAAAAACATTTGGTAGGGTTTGCAAAAACAAAAAGTATTTTTTTTACTCAATTTCACAGTAATGTACCTAGACTCCTGAGATAATGCGAAAAAAGCAATAAAAATGTACTCCAACATAATTCCTAATCCAAACGTGCAAAATGTCTAAAAATGCCTGTGATATTGAATACATGTGAGTTTTACTAGATACAGTTGTTTTTCTATGGTTTGCAAATACAAAAATGAGGTTTTACTCAATATGACTGTATACTGTAACACTCAATATGACAGTTATTTAAACATAACTCCTACACCACACATGAAAAATGGCTAATAATGCCTGAAATAATGCATCTTTGGGAGTTTTATTCGAAACATATGCTTTTTTAAATCTTGCAAATACAAAAAGTAGTTTTTTACTCAATATGACTATAATAGTCTTACAATCCTGAGATAATGCGAAAAAAGCAATAAAAATGTATTCAAACATAACTTCTAAACAACACATGGAAATGGCTAATAATGCCTAGAGATATGTGTTTTGTTAGTTGTAATAGAAAAATCATCTTTTGTGAGGTTCACAAAGACACAAATTGTTTTTTTAGTCAATATAACAGTACTAAATATGAAAGGTTTATAATCATAACTCCAAAACCATACATGAAATTTGTCTTAAAAACCCTGTAATATTGAATTTATGTGAGTTTTACCTGAATCAGGTATTTTGGAAAGGATCACAAATACAAAAATCAGGTTTTGTCAAAAATCAGGTTTGTCAAACTCAAAATGTCAGTTTTTGGAACATAACTCCAAAAATACACATGCAAAAAGTCTAATAATGCCTGAAGAAATGCATATTTGAGTGTTTTCCAGAAAAAAAACATTTGGTAGGGTTTGCAAAACAAAAAGTATTTTTTTTACTCAATTTGACAGTAATGTACTAAGAATCCTGAGATAATGCGAAAAAAGCAATAAAAATATATTCCAATATAATTCCTAATCCAAACGTGCAAAATGTCTAAAAATGCCTGTGATATTGAATACATGTGAGTTTTACTAGATACAGTTGTTTTTCTATGGTTTGCAAATACAAAAATGAGGTTTTACTCAATATGACTGTATACTGTAACACTCAATATGACAGTTATTTAAACATAACTCCTACACCACAAATGAAAAATGGCTAATAATGCCTGAAATAATGCATCTTTGGGAGTTTTATTCGAAACATATGCTTTTTTAAATCTTGCAAATACAAAAAGTAGTTTTTTACTCAATATGAATATAATAGTCTTACAATCCTGAGATAATGCGAAAAAAGCAATAAAAATATATTCAAGCATAACTTCTAAACAACACATGGAAAATGGCTACTAATACCAAGATATATGTATTTTTGTTAGTTGTATTAGAAAAATCATCTTTTGTGAGGTTCACAAAGACACAAGTTAGTTTTTTTATTCAATATAACAGTACTAAATATGAAAGGTTTATAATCATAACTCCAAAACCAAACATGAAATTTGTCTTGAAAAGCCTGTAATATTGAATTTATGTGAGTTTTACCGGAATCAGGTATTTTGGAAAGGATCACAAATACAAAAATCAGGTTTTGTCAAAAATCAGGTTTGTCAAACTCAAAATGTCAGTTTTTGAAACATAACTCCAAAAATACACATGCAAAATGTCTAATAATGCCTGAAGAAATGCATCTTTGAGAGTTTTCCAGAAAAAAAAACTTTTGGTAGGGTTGCAAAAACAAAAAGTATTTTTTTTACTCAATTTGACAGTAATGTACTTAGAATCCTGAGATAATGCGAAAAAAGCAATAAAAACGTATTCCAACATAATTCCTAATCCACACGTGCAAAATGTCTAAAAATGCCTGTGATATTGAATACATGTGAGTTTTACTAGATACAGTTGTTTTTCTATGGTTTGCAAATACAAAAATGAGGTTTTACTCAATATGACTTTATACTGTAACACTCAATATGACAGTTATTTAAACATAACTCCTACACCACACATGAAAAATGGCTAATAATGCCTGAAATAATGCATCTTTGGGAGTTTTATTCGAAACATATGCTTTTTTAAATCTTGCAAATGCAAAAAGTAGTTTTTTACTCAATATGAATATAATAGTCTTACAATCCTGAGATAATGCGAAAAAAGCAATAAAAATGCATTCAAGCATAACTTCTAAACAACACATGGAAAATGGCTACTAATGCCAAGATATATGTATTTTTGTTAGTTGTACTAGAAAAATCATCTTTTGTGAGGTTCACAAAGACACAAGTTAGTTTTTTTATTCAATATAACAGTACTAAATATGAAAGGTTTATAATCATAACTCCAAAACCAAACATGAAATTTGTCTTGAAAACCCTGTAATATTGAATTTATGTGCGTTTTACCGGAATCAGGTATTTTGGAAAGGATCACAAATACAAAAATCAGGTTTTGTCAAAAATCAGGTTTGTCAAACTCTAAATGTCAGTTTTTGAAACATAACTCCAAAAATACACATGCAAAAATATCTAATAATGCCTGAAGGAATGCATCTTTGAGAGTTTTCCAGAAAAAAAACATTTGGTAGGGTTTGCAAAAACTAAAAGTTTTTTTTTTTACTCAATTTGACAGTAATGTACCTAGACTCCTGAGATAATGCGAAAAAAGCAATAAAAATGTATTCCAACATAATTCCTAATCCAAACGTACAAAATGTCTAAAAATGCCTGTGATATTGAATACATGTGAGTTTTACTAGATACAGTTGTTTTTCTATGGTTTGCAAATACAAAAATGAGGTTTTACTCAATATGACTGTATACTGTAACACTCAATATGCCAGTTATTTAAACATAACTCATACACCACATATGAAAAATGGCTAATAATGCCTGAAATAATGCATCTTTGGGAGTTCTATTCGAAACATATGCTTTTTTAAATTTGCAAATGCAAAAAGTAGTTTTTTACTCAATATGACTATAATAGTCTTACAATCCTGAGATAATGCGAAAAAAGCAATAAAAATGTATTCAAGCATAACTTCTAAACAACACATGGAAAATGGCTACTAATACCAAGATATATGTATTTTTGTTAGTTGTACTAGAAAAATCATCTTTTGTGAGGTTCACAAAGACACAAGTTAGTTTTTTTATTCAATATAACAGTACTAAATATGAAAGGTTTATAATCATAACTCCAAAACCAAACATGAAATTTGTCTTGAAAAGCCTGTAATATTGAATTTATGTGAGTTTTACCGGAATCAGGTATTTTGGAAAGGATCACAAATACAAAAATCAGGTTTTGTCAAAAATCAGGTTTGTCAAACTCAAAATGTCAGTTTTTGAAACATAACTCCAAAAATACACATGCAAAATGTCTAATAATGCCTGAAGAAATGCATCTTTGAGAGTTTTCCAGAAAAAAAAAACTTTTGGTAGGGTTGCAAAAACAAAAAGTATTTTTTCTACTCAATTTGACGGTAATGTACTTAGAATCCTGAAATAATGCGAAAAAAGCAATAAAAATGTATTCCAACATAATTCCTAATCCAAACGTACAAAATGTCTAAAAATGCCTGTGATATTGAATACATGTGAGTTTTACTAGATACAGTTGTTTTTCTATGGTTTGCAAATACAAAAATGAGGTTTTACTCAATATGACTGTATACTGTAACACTCAATATGCCAGTTATTTAAACATAACTCATACACCACACATGAAAAATGGCTAATAATGCCTGAAATAATGCATCTTTGGGAGTTCTATTCGAAACATATGCTTTTTTAAATTTGCAAATGCAAAAAGTAGTTTTTTACTCAATATGACTATAATAGTCTTACAATCCTGAGATAATGCGAAAAAAGCAATAAAAATGTATTCAAGCATAACTTCTAAACAACACATGGAAAATGGCTACTAATACCAAGATATATGTATTTTTGTTAGTTGTACTAGAAAAATCATCTTGTGTGAGGTTCACAAAGACACAAGTTAGTTTTTTTATTCAATATAACAGTACTAAATATGAAAGGTTTATAATCATAACTCCAAAACCAAACATGAAATTTGTCTTGAAAACCCTGTAATATTGAATTTATGTGAGTTTTACCGGAATCAGGTATTTTGGAAAGGATCACAAATACAAAAATCAGGTTTTGTCAAAAATCAGGTTTGTCAAACTCTAAATGTCAGTTTTTGAAACATAACTCCAAAAATACACATGCAAAATATCTAATAATGCCTGAAGGAATGCATCTTTGAAAGTTTTCCAGAAAAAAAACATTTGGTAGGGTTTGCAAAAACAAAAAGTTTTTTTTTTTACTCAATTTGACAGTAATGTACCTAGACTCCTGAGATAATGCGAAAAAAGCAATAAAAATGTATTCCAACATAATTCCTAATCCAAACGTGCAAAATGTCTAAAATTGCCTGTGATATTGAATACATGTGATATTTACTAGATACAGTTGTTTTTCTATGGTTTGCAAATACAAAAATGAGGTTTTACTCAATATGACTATATACTGTAACACTCAATATGACAGTTATTTAAACATAACTCCAACACCACACATGAAAAATGGCTAATAATGCCTGAAATATTGCATCTTTGGGAGTTTTATTCGAAACATATGCTTTTTTAAATATTGCAAATGCAAAAAGTAGTGTTTTAGTCAATATGACTATAATAGTCTTACAATCCTGAGATAATGCGAAAAAAGCAATAAAAATGTATTCAAGCATAACTTCTAAACAACACATGGAAAATGGCTACTAATACCAAGATATATGCATTTTTGTTAGTTGTACTAGAAAAATCATCTTTTGTGAGGTTCACAAAGACACAAGTTAGTTTTTTTATTCAATATAACAGTACTAAATATGAAAGGTTTATAATCATAACTCCAAAACCATACATGAAATTTGTCTTGAAAAGCCTGTAATATTGAATTTATGTGAGTTTTACCGGAATCAGGTATTTTGGAAAGGATCACAAATACAAAAATTAGGTTTTGTCAAAAATCAGGTTTGTCAAACTCTAAATGTCAGTTTTTGAAACATAACTCCAAAAATACACATGCAAAATATCTAATAATGCCTGAAGGAATGCATCTTTGAGAGTTTTCCAGAAAAAAAACATTTGGTAGGGTTTGCAAAAACAAAAAGTATTTTTTTTACTCAATTTCACAGTAATGTACCTAGACTCCTGAGATAATGCGAAAAAAGCAATAAAAATGTACTCCAACATAATTCCTAATCCAAACGTGCAAAATGTCTAAAAATGCCTGTGATATTGAATACATGTGAGTTTTACTAGATACAGTTGTTTTTCTATGGTTTGCAAATACAAAAATGAGGTTTTACTCAATATGACTGTATACTGTAACACTCAATATGACAGTTATTTAAACATAACTCCTACACCTTTTTTTTTTTTTTTTTTTTTTTTTTTTTTTTTTTTTTTTTTTTTTTTTTTATTCCCGAAACATATGCTTTTTAAATCTTGCAAATACAAAAAGTAGTTTTTTACTCAATATGACTATAATAGTCTTACAATCCTGAGATAATGCGAAAAAAGCAATAAAAATGTATTCAAACATAACTTCTAAACAACACATGGAAATGGCTAATAATGCCTAGAGATATGTGTTTTGTTAGTTGTAATAGAAAAATCATCTTTTGTGAGGTTCACAAAGACACAAATTGTTTGTTTAGTCAATATAACAGTACTAAATATGAAAGGTTTATAATCATAACTCCAAAACCATACATGAAATTTGTCTTAAAAACCCTGTAATATTGAATTTATGTGAGTTTTACCTGAATCAGGTATTTTGGAAAGGATCACAAATACAAAAATCAGGTTTTGTCAAAAATCAGGTTTGTCAAACTCAAAATGTCAGTTTTTGGAACATAACTCCAAAAATACACATGCAAAAAGTCTAATAATGCCTGAAGAAATGCATATTTGAGTGTTTTCCAGAAAAAAAACATTTGGTAGGGTTTGCAAAAACAAAAAGTATTTTTTTTACTCAATTTGACAGTAATGTACTAAGAATCCTGAGATAATGCGAAAAAAGCAATAAAAATATATTCCAATATAATTCCTAATCCAAACGTGCAAAATGTCTAAAAATGCCTGTGATATTGAATACATGTGAGTTTTACTAGATACAGTTGTTTTTCTATGGTTTGCAAATACAAAAATGAGGTTTTACTCAATATGACTGTATACTGTAACACTCAATATGACAGTTATTTAAACATAACTCCTACACCACAAATGAAAAATGGCTAATAATGCCTGAAATAATGCATCTTTGGGAGTTTTATTCGAAACATATGCTTTTTTAAATCTTGCAAATACAAAAAGTAGTTTTTTACTCAATATGAATATAATAGTCTTACAATCCTGAGGTAATGCGAAAAAAGCAATAAAAATGTATTCAAACATAACTTCTAAACAACACATGGAAATGGCTAATAATGCCTAGAGATATGTGTTTTTGTTAGTTGTAATAGAAAAATCATCTTTTGTGAGGTTCACAAAGACACAAGTTAGTTTTTTAGTCAATATAACAGTACTAAATATGAAAGGTTTATAATCATAACTCCAAAACCATACATGAAATTTGTCTTAAAAACCCTGTAATATTGAATTTATGCGAGTTTTACCGGAATCAGGTATTTTGGAAAGGATCACAAATACAAAAATCAGGTTTTGTCAAAAATCAGGTTTGTCAAACTCAAAATGTCAGTTTTTGGAACATTACTCCAAAAATACACATGCAAAATGTCTAATAATGCCTGAAGAAATGCATATTTGAGTGTTTTCCAGAAAAAAAACATTTGGTAGGGTTTGCAAAAACAAAAAGTATTTTTTTTACTCAATTTGACAGTAATGTACTAAGAATCCTGAGATAATGCGAAAAAAGCAATTAAAATATATTCCAATATAATTCCTAATCCAAACGTTTAAAATGTCTAAAAATGCCTGTGATATTGAATACATGTGAGTTTTACTAGATACAGTTGTTTTTCTATGGTTTGCAAATACAAAAATGAGGTTTTACTCAATATGACTGTATACTGTAACACTCAATATGACAGTTATTTAAACATAACTCCTACACCACAAATGAAAAATGGCTAATAATGCCTGAAATAATGCATCTTTGGGAGTTTTATTCGAAACATATGCTTTTTTAAATCTTGCAAATACAAAAAGTAGTTTTTTACTCAATATGAATATAATAGTCTTACAATCCTGAGATAATGCGAAAAAAGCAATAAAAATATATTCAAGCATAACTTCTAAACAACACATGGAAAATGGCTACTAATACCAAGATATATGTATTTTTGTTAGTTGTATGAGAAAAATCATCTTTTGTGAGGTTCACAAAGACACAAGTTAGTTTTTTTATTCAATATAACAGTACTAAATATGAAAGGTTTATAATCATAACTCCAAAACCAAACATGAAATTTGTCTTGAAAAGCCTGTAATATTGAATTTATGTGAGTTTTACCGGAATCAGGTATTTTGGAAAGGATCACAAATACAAAAATCAGGTTTTGTCAAAAATCAGGTTTGTCAAACTCAAAATGTCAGTTTTTGAAACATAACTCCAAAAATACACATGCAAAATGTCTAATAATGCCTGAAGAAATGCATATTTGAGTGTTTTCCAGAAAAAAAACATTTGGTAGGGTTTGCAACAACAAAAAGTATTTTTTTTACTCAATTTGACAGTAATGTACCTAGACTCCTGAGATAATGCGAAAAAAGCAATAAAAATGTATTCCAACATAATTCCTAATCCAAACGTGCAAAATGTCTAAAAATGCCTGTGATATTGAATACATGTGAGTTTTACTAGATACAGTTGTTTTTCTATGGTTTGCAAATACAAAAATTAGGTTTTACTCAATATGACTGTATACTGTAACACTCAATATGACAGTTATTTAAACATAACTCCTACACCACACATGAAAAATGGCAAATAATCCCTGAAATAATGCATCTTTGGGAGTTTTATTCGAAACATATGCTATTTTAAATCTTGCAAATGGAAAAAGTAGTTTTTTAGTCAATATGACTATAATAGTAATACAATCCTGAGATAATGCGAAAAAAGCAATAAAAATGTATTCAAACATAACTTCTAAACAACACATGGAAAATGGCTAATAATGCCTAGAGATATGTGTTTTTGTTAGTTGTAATAGAAAAATCATCTTTTGTGAGGTTCACAAAGACACAAGTTGTTTTTTTATTCAATATAGCAGTACTAAATATGAAAGGTTTATAATCATAACTCCAAAACCAAACATGAAATTTGTCTTAAAAACCCTGTAATATTGAATTTATGTGAGTTTTACCGGAATCAGGTATTTTGGAAAGGATCACAAATACAAAAATCAGGTTTTGTCAAAAATCAGGTTTGTCAAACTCAAAATGTCAGTTTTTGAAACATAACTCCAAAAATACACATGCAAAATGTCTAATAATGCCTGAAGAAATGCATCTTTGAGAGTTTTCCAGAAAAAAAAACTTTTGGTAGGGTTGCAAAAACAAAAAGTATTTTTTTACTCAATTTGACAGTAATGTACTTAGAATCCTCAGATAATGCGAAAAAAGCAATAAAAACGTATTCCAACATAATTCCTAAACCACACGTGCAAAATGTCTAAAAATCCCTGTGATATTGAATACATGTGAGTTTTACTAGATACAGTTGTTTTTCTATGGTTTGCAAATACAAAAATGAGGTTTTACTCATTATGACTGTATACTGTAACACTCAATATGACAGTTATTTAAACATAACTCCTACACCACACATGAAAAATGGATAATAATGCCTGAAATAATGCATCTTTGGGAGTTTTATTCGAAACATATGCTTTTTTAAATCTTGCAAATGCAAAAAGTAGTTTTTTACTCAATATGAATATAATAGTCTTACAATCCTGAGATAATGCGAAAAAAGCAATAAAAATGCATTCAAGCATAACTTCTAAACAACACATGCAAAATGGCTAATAATGCCTAGAGATATGTTTTTTTGTTAGTTGTACTAGAAAAATAATATTTTGTAAGGTTTGCAAAGACACAAGTTAGTTTTTTTATTCAATATAACAGTGTAACTGTCATACTAAATATGAAAGGTTTATAATCATAATTCCAAAACCAAATATGACTTTTATCTTAAAAAGCCTTTAATATTGAATTTATGTAAGTTTTAGCAGAATCAGGTATTTTGGAAAGAATCACAAATACAAATATTAGATTTTACTGCTCTCATATTGGTCACACAAAATGACAGTTTTTGAAACATAACTCCAAAAATACACATGCAAAATGTCTAATAATGCCTGAAGAAATGCATCTTCGAGAGTTTTCCTGAAAAAAAAAAAACATTTGGTAAGGTTTGCAAAAACAAAATTTGATTTGTTACTCAATTTGACAGTAATGTTCTTAGAATCCTGAGATAATACTAAAAAAGCAATAAAAATGTATTCAAACATAACTCCTAATCCAAACGTGCAAAATGTCTAAAAATGCCTGTGATATTGAATACATGTGAGTTTTACTAGATACAGTTGTTTTTCAATGGTTTGCAAATACAAAAATGAGGTTTTACTCAATGTGACTGTATACTGTAACACTCAATATGACAGTTATTTAAACATAACTCCTACACCACACATGAAAAATGGCTAATAATGCCTGAAATAATGCATCTTTGGGAGTTTTACTCGAAACATATGCTTTTTTAAATATTGCAAATGCAAAAAGTAGTTTTTTACTCAATATGACTATAATAGTCTTAGAATCCTGAGATAATGCGAAAAAAGCAATAAAAATGTATTCTAACATAACTTCTAAAAAACACATGCAAAATAGCTAATAATGCCTAGAGATATGTTTTTTTGTTAGTTGTACTAGAAAAATTATCTTTTGTAATGTTTGCAAAGACACAAGTTAGTTTTTTTATTCAATATAACAGTGTAACTGTCATACTAAATATGAAAGGTTTATACTCATAATTCCAAAACCAAATATGACTTTTATCTTAAAAAGCCTTTAATATTGAATTTATGTAAGTTTTAGCAGAATCAGGTATTTTGGAAAGAATCACAAATACAAATATTAGATTTTACTGGCCTCATATTGGTCACACTCAAAATGACAGTTTTTGAAACATAACTCCAAAAATACACATGCAAAATGTCTAATAATGCATGAAGAAATGCATCTTCGAGAGTTTTCCTGAAAAAAAAAACATCTGGTAAGGTTTGAAAAAAAAATTTGATTTGTTACTCAATTTGACAGTAATGTTCTTAGAATCCTGAGATAATGTGAAAAAAGCAATAAAAATGTATTCAAACATAATTCCTAATCCAAACGTGCAAAATGTCTAAAAATGCCTGTGGTATTGAATACATGTGAGTTTTACTAGATACAGTTGTTTTTCAATGGTTTGCAAATACAAAAATGAGGTTTTACTCAATATGACTGTATACTGTAACACTCAATATGACAGTTATTTAAACATAACTCCTACACCACACATGAAAAATGGCTAAGAATGCCTGAAATGATGCATCTTTGGGAGTTTTACTCGAAACATATGCTTTTTTAAATCTTGCAAATGCAAAAAGTAGTTTTTTACTCACTATGACTATAATAGTCTTAGAATCCTGAGATATTGCGAAAAAAGCAATAAAAATGTATTCAAACATAACTTCTAAACAACACATGCAAAATGGCTAATAATGCCTAGAGATATGTTTTTTTGTTAGTTGTACTAGAAAAATAATATTTTGTAAGGTTTGCAAAGACACAAGTTAGTTTTTTTATTCAATATAACAGTGTAACTGTCATACTAAATATGAAAGGTTTATAATCATAATTCCAAAACCAAATATGACTTTTATCTTAAAAAGCCTTTAATATTGAATTTATGTAAGTTTTAGCAGAATCAGGTATTTTGGAAAGAATCACAAATACAAATATTAGATTTTACTGGCCTCATATTGGTCACACTCAAAATGACAGTTTTTGAAACATAACTCCAAAACTACACATGCAAAATGTCTAATAATGCCTGAAGAAATGCATCTTCGAGAGTTTTCCTGAAAAAAAAAACATTTGGTAAGGTTTGCAAAAACAAAATTTGATTTGTTACTCAATTTGACAGTAATGTACTTAGAATCCTGAGATAATGCGAAAAAAGCAATAAAAATGTAATCAAACATAATTCCTAATCCAAACGTGCAAAATGTCTAAAAATGCCTGTGATATTGAATACATGTGAGTTTTACTAGATACAGTTGTTTTTCTATAGTTTGCAAATACAAAAATGAGGTTTTACTCAATATGACTGTATACTGTAACACTCATTACTACAGTTATTTAAACATAACTCCTACACCACACATGAAAAATGGCTAATAATGCCTGAAATAATGCATCTTTGGGAGTTTTACTCGAAACATATGCTTTTTTAAATCTTGCAAATGCAAAAAGTAATTTTTTACTCAATATGACTAGAATAGTCTTAGAATCCTGAGATAATGCGAAAAAAGCAATAAAAATGTATTCAAACATAACTTCTAAACAACAAATGCAAAATGGCTAATAATGCCTAGAGATATGTATTTTGGTTAGTTGTACTAGAAAAATGATCTTTCGTAAGGTTTGCAAAGACACAAGTTAGTTTTTTTTCCCAATATAACAGTGTAACTGTCATACTAAATATGAAAGGTTTATAATCATAACTCCAAAACCAAATATGACATTTGTCTTTAAAAGCCTTTAATATTGAATTTATGTAAGTTTTAGCAGAATCATGTATTTTGGAAAGAATAACAAATACAAATATAAGTTTTTACTGGCCTCATATTGGTCACACTCAAAATGACAGTTTTTGAAACATAACTCCAAAAATACACATGCAAAATGTCTAATAATACCTGAAGAAATGCATCTTCGAGAGTTTTCCTGAAAAAAAAAACATTTGGTAAGGTTTGAAAAAACAAAATTTGATTTGTTACTCAATTTGACAGTAATGTTCTTAGAATCCTGAGATAATGCTAAAAAAGCAATAAAAATGTATTCAAACATAATTCCTAATCCAAACGTGCAAAATGTCTAAAAATGCCTGTGATATTGAATACATGTGAGTTTTACTAGGTACAGTTGTTTTTCAATGGTTTGCAAATACAAAAATGAGGTTTTACTCAATATGAATGTATACTGTAACACTCAATATGACAGTTATTTAAACATAACTCCTACACCACACATGAAAAATGGCTAATAATGCCTGAAATGATGCATCTTTGGGAGTTTTACTCGAAACATATACTTTTTTAAATCTTGCAAATGCAAAAAGTAGTTTTTTACTCACTATGACTATAATAGTCTTAGAATCCTGAGATATTGCGAAAAAAGCAATAAAAATGTATTCAAACATAACTTCTAAACAACACATGCAAAATGGCTAATAATGCCTAGAGATATGTTTTTTTGTTAGTTGTACTAGAAAAATAATATTTTGTAAGGTTTGCAAAGACACAAGTTAGTTTTTTTATTCAATATAACTGTGTAACTGTCATACTAAATATGAAAGGTTTATAATCATAACTCCAAAACCAAATATGAAATGTGTCTTAAAAAGCCTTTAATATTGAATTTATGTGAGTTTTAGCAGAATCAGGTATTTTGGAAAGAATCACAAATACAAATATTAGATTTTACTGGCCTCATATTGGTCACACTCAAAATGACAGTTTTTGAAACATAACTCCAAAAATACACATGCAAAATGTCCAATAATGCCTGAAGAAATGCATCTTCGAGAGTTTTCCTGAAAAAAAAAAACATTTGGTAAGGTTTGCAAAAACAAAATTTGATTTGTTACTCAATTTGACAGTAATGTTCTTAGAATCCTGAGATAATGCGAAAAAAGCAATAAAAATGTAATCAAACATAATTCCTAATGCAAACGTGCAAAATGTCTAAAAATGCCTGTGATATTGAATACATGTGAGTTTTACTAGATACAGTTGTTTTTCTATAGTTTGCAAATACAAAAATGAGGTTTTACTCAATATGACTGTATACTGTAACACTCATTATGACAGTTATTTAAACATAACTCCTACACCACACATGAAAAATGGCTAATAATGCCTGAAATAATGCATCTTTGGGAGTTTTACTCGAAACATATGCTTTTTTAAATCTTGCAAATGCAAAAAGTAATTTTTTACTCAATATGACTAGAATAGTCTTAGAATCCTGAGATAATGCCAAAAAAGAAATAAAAATGTATTCAAACATAACTTCTAAACAACAAATGTAAAATGGCTAATAATGCCTAGAGATATGTATTTTGGTTAGTTGTACTAGAAAAATGATCTTTCGTAAGGTTTGCAAAGACACAAGTTAGTTTTTTTTTCCAATATAACAGTGTAACTGTCATACTAAATATGAAAGGTTTATAATCATAACTCCAAAACCAAATATGACATTTGTCTTAAAAAGCCTTTAATATTGAATTTATGTAAGTTTTAGCAGAATCAGGTATTTTGGAAAGAATAACAAATACAAATATAAGTTTTTACTGGCCTCATATTGGTCACACTCAAAATGACAGTTTTTGAAACATAACTCCAAAAATACACATGTAAAATGTCTAATAATGCCTGAAGAAATGCATCTTCGAGAGTTTTCCTGAAAAAAAAACATTTGGTAAGGTTTGAAAAAACAAAATTTGATTTGTTACTCAATTTGACAGTAATGTTCTTAGAATCCTGAGATAATGCTAAAAAAGCAATAAAAATGTATTCAAACATAATTCCTAATCCAAACGTGCAAAATGTCTAAAAATGCCTGTGATATTGAATACATGTGAGTTTTACTAGATACAGTTGTTTTTCAATGGTTTGCAAATACAAAAATGAGGTTTTACTCAATATGAATGTATACTGTAACACTCAATATGACAGTTATTTAAACATAACTCCTACACCACACATGAAAAATGGCTAATAATGCCTGAAATGATGCATCTTTGGGAGTTTTACTCGAAACATATGCTTTTTTAAATCTTGCAAATGCAAAAAGTAGTTTTTTACTCAATATGACTATAATAGTCTTAGAATCCTGAGATAATGCGAAAAAAGCAATACAAATGTATTCAAACATAACTTCTAAACAACACATGCAAAATGGCTAATATTGCCTAGAGATATGTTTTTTTGTTAGTTGTACTAGAAAAAGGATCTTTTGTAAGGTTTGCAAAGACACAAGTTAGTTTTTTTATTCAATATAACAGTGTAACTGTCATACTAAATATGAAAGGTTTATAATCATAATTCCAAAACCAAATATGACATTTGTCTTAAAAAGCCTTTAATATTGAATTTATGTAAGTTTTAGCAGAATCAGGTATTTTGGAAAGAATCACAAATACAAATATTAGATTTTACTGGCCTCATATTGGTCACACTCAAAATGACAGTTTTTGAAACATAACTCCAAAAATACACATGCAAAATGTCTAATAATGCCTGAAGAAATGCATCTTCGAGAGTTTTCCAGAAAAAAAAAACATTTGGTAAGGTTTGCAAAAACAAAATTTGATTTGTTACTCAATTTGACAGTAATGTACTTATAATCCTGAGATAATGCGAAAAAAGCAATACAAATGTAATCAAACATAATTCCTACCAAACGTGCAAAATGTCTAAAAATGCCTGTGATATTGAATACATGTGAGTTTTACTAGATACAGTTGTTTTTCAATGGTTTACAAATACAAAAATGAGGTTTTACTCAATATGACTGTATACTGTAACACTCAATATGACAGTTATTTAAACATAAGTCCTACACCACACATGAAAAATGGCTAATAATGCCTGAAATAATGCATCTTTGGGAGTTTTACTCGAAACATATGCTTTTTTAAATATTGCAAATGCAAAAAGTAGTTTTTTACTCAATATGACTATAATAGTCTTAGAATCCTGAGATAATGCGAAAAAAGCAATAAAAATGTATTCTAACATAACTTCTAAAAAACACATGCAAAATAGCTAATAATGCCTAGAGATATGTTTTTTTGTTAGTTGTACTAGAAAAATTATCTTTTGTAATGTTTGCAAAGACACAAGTTAGTTTTTTTATTCAATATAACAGTGTAACTGTCATAATAAATATGAAAGGTTTATAATCATAACTCCAGAACCAAATATGACATTTGTCTTGAAAAGCCTTTAATATTGAATTTATGTAAGTTTTAGCAGAATCAGGTATTTTGGAAAGAATCACAAATACAAATATTAGATTTTACTGGCCTCATATTGGTCACACTCAAAATGACAGTTTTTGAAACATAACTCCAAAAATACACATGCAAAATGTCTAATAATGCCTGAAGAAATGCATCTTCGAGAGTTTTCCTGAAAAAAAAAAACATTTGGTAAGGTTTGCAAAAACAAAATTTGATTTGTTACTCAATTTGACAGTAATGTTCTTAGAATCCTGAGATAATGCGAAAAAAGCAATAAAAATGTATTCAAACATAATTCCTAATCCAAACGTGCAAAATGTCTAAAAATGCCTGTGGTATTGAATACATGTGAGTTTTACTAGATACAGTTGTTTTTCAATGGTTTGCAAATACAAAAATGAGGTTTTACTCAATATGACTGTATACTGTAACACTCAATATGACAGTTATTTAAACATAACTCCTACACCACACATGAAAAATGGCTAAGAATGCCTGAAATGATGCATCTTTGGGAGTTTTACTCGAAACATATGCTTTTTTAAATCTTGCAAATGCAAAAAGTAGTTTTTTACTCACTATGACTATAATAGTCTTAGAATCCTGAGATATTGCGAAAAAAGCAATAAAAATGTATTCAAACATAACTTCTAAACAACACATGCAAAATGGCTAATAATGCTTAGAGATATGTTTTTTTGTTAGTTGTCCTAGAAAAATAATATTTTGTAAGGTTTGCAAAGACACAAGTTAGTTTTTTTATTCAATATAACAGTGTAACTGTCATACTAAATATGAAAGGTTTATAATCATAATTCCAAAACCAAATATGACTTTTATCTTAAAAAGCCTTTTATATTGAATTTATGTAAGTTTTAGCAGAATCAGGTATTTTGGAAAGAATCACAAATACAAATATTAGATTTTACTGGCCTCATATTGGTCACACTCAAAATGACAGTTTTTGAAACATAACTCCAAAAATACACATGCAAAATGTCTAATAATGCCTGAAGAAATGCATCTTCGAGAGTTTTCCTGAAAAAAAAAACCATTTGGTAAGGTTTGCAAAAACAAAATTTGATTTGTTACTCAATTTGACAGTAATGTACTTAGAATCCTGAGATAATGCGAAAAAAGCAATAAAAATGTAATCAAACATAATTCCTAATCCAAACGTGCAAAATGTCTAAAAATGCCTGTGATATTGAATACATGTGAGTTTTACTAGATACAGTTGTTTTTCTATAGTTTGCAAATACAAAAATGAGGTTTTACTCAATATGACTGTATACTGTAACACTCATTATGACAGTTATTTAAACATAACTCCTACACCACACATGAAAAATGGCTTATAATGCCTGAAATAATGCATCTTTGGGAGTTTTACTCGAAACATATGCTTTTTTCCATCCATCCATTTTCTACCGCTTATTCCCTTTTGGGGTCGCGGGAGGCGCTGGCGCCTATCTCAGCTACAATCGGGCGGAAGGCGGGGTACACCCTGGACAAGTCGCTACCTCATCGCAGAAGGTCCTGCAATCCTGGGTTCAAATCCAGGCTCGGGATCTTTCTGTGTGGAGTTTGCATGTTCTCCCCGTGAATGCGTGGGTTCCCTCCGGGTACTCCGGCTTCCTCCCACCTCCAAAGACATGCACCTGGGGATAGGTTGATTGGCAACACTAAATTGGCCCTAGTGTGTGAATGTGAGTGTGAATGTTGTCTGTCTATCTGTGTTTTTAAATCTTGCAAATGCAAAAAGTAATTTTTTACTCAATATGACTAGAATAGTCTTAGAATCCTGAGATAATGCCAAAAAAGAAATAAAAATGTATTCAAACATAACTTCTAAACAACAAATGTAAAATGGCTAATAATGCCTAGAGATATGTATTTTGGTTAGTTGTACTAGAAAAATGATCTTTCGTAAGGTTTGCAAAGACACAAGTTAGTTTTTTTTTCCAATATAACAGTGTAACTGTCATACTAAATATGAAAGGTTTATAATCATAACTCCAAAACCAAATATGACATTTGTCTTAAAAAGCCTTTAATATTGAATTTATGTAAGTTTTAGCAGAATCAGGTATTTTGGAAAGAATAACAAATACAAATATAAGTTTTTACTGGCCTCATATTGGTCACACTCAAAATGACAGTTTTTGAAACATAACTCCAAAAATACACATGCAAAATGTCCAATAATGCCTGAAGAAATGCATCTTCGAGAGTTTTCCTGAAAAAAAAGACATTTGGTAAGGTTTGCAAAAACAAAATTTGATTTGTTACTCAATTTGACAGTAATGTTCTTAGAATCCTGAGATAATGCTAAAAAAGCAATAAAAATGTATTCAAACATAATTCCTAATCCAAACGTGCAAAATGTCTAAAAATGCCTGTGATATTGAATACATGTGAGTTTTACTAGATACAGTTGTTTTTCAATGGTTTGCAAATACAAAAATGAGGTTTTACTCAATATGAATGTATACTGTAACACTCAATATGACAGTTATTTAAACATAACTCCTACACCACACATGAAAAATGGCTAATAATGCCTGAAATGATGCATCTTTGGGAGTTTTACTCGAAACATATGCTTTTTTAAATCTTGCAAATGCAAAAAGTAGTTTTTTACTCAATATGACTATAATAGTCTTAGAATCCTGAGATAATGCGAAAAAAGCAATAAAAATGTATTCAAACATAACTTCTAAACAACACATGCAAAATGGCTAATATTGCCTAGAGATATGTTTTTTTGTTAGTTGTACTAGAAAAATGATCTTTTGTAAGGTTTGCAAAGACATAAGTTAGTTTTTTTATTCAATATAACAGTGTAACTGTCATACTAAATATGAAAGGTTTATAATCATAATTCCAAAACCAAATATGACATTTGTCTTAAAAAGCCTTTAATATTGAATTTATGTAAGTTTTAGCAGAATCAGGTATTTTGGAAAGAATCACAAATACAAATATTAGATTTTACTGGCCTCATATTGGTCACACTCAAAATGACAGTTTTTGAAACATAACTCCAAAAATACACGTGCAAAATGTCTAATAATGCCTGAAGAAATGCATCTTCGAGAGTTTTCCTGAAAAAAAAAAACATTTGGTAAGGTTTGCAAAATCAAAATTTGATTTGTTACTCAATTTGACAGTAATGTACTTATAATCCTGAGATAATGCGAAAAAAGCAATACAAATGTAATCAAACATAATTCCTAATCCAAACGTGCAAAATGTCTAAAAATGCCTGTGATATTGAATACATGTGAGTTTTACTAGATACAGTTGTTTTTCAATGGTTTGCAAATACAAAAATGAGGTTTTACTCAACATGACTGTATACTGTAACACTCAATATGACAGTTATTTAAACATAACTCCTACACCACACATGAAAAATGGCTAATAATGCCTGAAATAATGCATCTTTGGGAGTTTTACTCGAAACATATGCTTTTTTAAATCTTGCAAATGCAAAAAGTAGTTTTTTACTCAATACGACTAGAATAGTCTTAGAATCCTGAGATATTGCGAAAAAAAGCAATAAAAATGTATTCAAACATAACTTCTAAATAACACATGCAAAATGGCTAATAATGCCTAGAGATATGTTTTTTTGTTAGTTGTACTAGAAAAATGATCTTTTGTAAGGTTTGCAAAGACACAAGTTAGTTTTTTTATTCAATATAACAGTGTAACTGTCATACTAAATATGAAAGGTTTATAATCATAATTCCAAAACCAAATATGACATTTGTCTTAAAAAGCCTTTAATAATGAATTTATGTAAGTTTTAGCAGAATCAGGTATTTTGGAAAGAATCACAATTACAAATATTAGATTTTACTGGCCTCATATTGGTCACACTCAAAATGACAGTTTTTGAAACATAACTCCAAAAATACACATGCAAAATGTCTAATAATGCCTGAAGAAATGCATCTTCGAGAGTTTTCCTGAAAAAAAAAACATTTGGTAAGGTTTGCAAAAACAAAATTTGATTTGTTACTCAATTTGACAGTAATGTTCTTAGAATCCTGGGATAATGCGAAAAAAGCAATAAAAATGTATTCAAACATAATTCCTAATCCAAACGTGCAAAATGTCTAAAAATGCCTGTGATATTGAATACATGTGAGTTTTACTAGATACAGTTGTTTTTAAAAGGTTTGCAAATACAAAAATGAGGTTTTACTCAATATGACTGTATACTGTAACACTCAATATGACAGTTATTTAAACATAACTCCTACACCACACATGAAAAATGGCTAATAATGCCTGAAATGATGCATCTTTGGGAGTTTTACTCGAAACATATGCTTTTTTAAATCTTGCAAATGCAAAAAGTAGTTTTTTACTCAATATGACTATAATAGTCTTAGAATCCTGAGATAATGCGAAAAAAGCAATAAAAATGTATTCAAACATAACTTCTAAACAACACATGCAAAATGGTTAATATTGCCTAGAGATATGTTTTTTTGTTAGTTGTACTAGAAAAATGATCTTTTGTAAGGTTTGCAAAGACACAAGTTAGTTTTTTTATTCAATATAACAGTGTAACTGTCATACTAAATATGAAAGGTTTATAATCATAATTCCAAAACCAAATATGACATTTGTCTTAAAAAGCCTTTAATATTGAATTTATGTAAGTTTTTGCAGAATCAGGTATTTTGGAAAGAATCACAAATACAATTATTAGATTTTACTGGCCTCATATTGGTCACACTCAAAATGACAGTTTTTGAAACATAACTCCAAAAATACACATGCAAAATGTCTAATAATGCCTGAAGAAATGCATCTTCGAGAGTTTTCCAGAAAAAAAAAAAACATTTGGTAAGGTTTGCAAAAACAAAATTTGATTTGTTACTCAATTTGACAGTAATGTACTTAGAATCCTGAGATAATGCGAAAAAAGCAATAAAAATGTAATCAAACATAATTCCTAATCCAAACGTGCAAAATGTCTAAAAATGCCTGTGATATTGAATACATGTGAGTTTTACTAGATACAGTTGTTTTTCAATGGTTTGCAAATACAAAAATGAGGTTTTACTCAATATGACTGTATACTGTAACACTCAATATGACAGTTATTTAAACATAACTCCTACACCACACATGAAAAATGGCTAATAATGCCTGAAATGATGCATCTTTGGGAGTTTTACTCGAAACATATGCTTTTTTAAATCTTGCAAATGCAAAAAGTAGTTTTTTACTCAATATGACTAGAATAGTCTTAGAATCCTGAGATAATGCGAAAAAAGCAATAAAAATGTATTCAAACATAACTTCTAAACAACAAATGCAAAATGGCTAATAATGCCTAGAGATATGTATTTTGGTTAGTTGTACTAGAAAAATGATCTTTTGTAAGGTTTGCAAAGACACAAGTTAGTTTTTTTTCCCAATATAACAGTGTAACTGTCATACTAAATATGAAAGGTTTATAATCATAACTCCAAAACCAAATATGACATTTGTCTTAAAAAGCCTTTAATATTGAATTTATGTAAGTTTTAGCAGAATCAGGTATTTTGGAAAGAATCACAAATACAAATATAAGTTTTTACTGGCCTCATATTGGTCACACTCAAAATGACAGTTTTTGAAACATAACTCCGAAAATACACATGCAAAATGTCTAATAATGCCTGAAGAAATGCATCTTCGAGAGTTTTCCTGAAAAAAAAAACATTTGGTAAGGTTTGCAAAAACAAAATTTGATTTGTTACTCAATTTGACAGTAATGTTCCTAGAATCCTGAGATAATGCGAAAAAAGCAATAAAAATGTATTCAAACATAATTCCTAATCCAAACGTGCAAAATGTCTAAAAATGCCTGTGATATTGAATACATGTGAGTTTTACTAGATACAGTTGTTTTTCAATGGTTTGCAAATACAAAAATGAGGTTTTACTCGATATGAATGTATACTGTAACACTCAATATGACAGTTATTTAAACATAACTCCTACACCACACATGAAAAATGGCTAATAATGCCTGAAATGATGCATCTTTGGGAGTTTTACTCGAAACATATGCTTTTTTAAATCTTGCAAATGCAAAAAGTAGTTTTTTACTCAATATGACTATAATAGTCTTAGAATCCTGAGATAATGCAAAAAAAGCAATAAAAATGTATTCAAACATAACTTCTAAACAACACATGCAAAATGGCTAATATTGCCTAGAGATATGTTTTTTTGTTAGTTGTACTAGAAAAATGATCTTTTGTAAGGTTTGCAAAGACACAAGTTAGTTTTTTTATTCAATATAACAGTGTAACTGTCATACTAAATATGAAAGGTTTATAATCATAATTCCAAAACCAAATATGACTTTTATCTTAAAAAGCCTTTAATATTGAATTTATGTAAGTTTTAGCAGAATCAGGTATTTTGGAAAGAATCACAAATACAAATATTAGATTTTACTGGCCTCATATTGGTCACACTCAAAATGACAGTTTTTGAAACATAACTCCAAAAATACACATGCAAAATGTCTAATAATGCCTGAAGAAATGCATCTTCGAGAGTTTTCCTGAAAAAAAAAAACATTTGGTAAGGTTTGCAAAAACAAAATTTGATTTGTTACTCAATTTGACAGTAATGTACTTAGAATCCTGAGATAATGCGAAAAAAGCAATAAAAATGTAATCAAACATAATTCCTAATCCAAACGTGCAAAATGTCTAAAAATGCCTGTGATATTGAATACATGTGAGTTTTACTAGATACAGTTGTTTTTCTATAGTTTGCAAATACAAAAATGAGGTTTTACTCAATATGACTGTATACTGTAACACTCATTATGACAGTTATTTAAACATAACTCCTACACCACACATGAAAAATGGCTAATAATGCCTGAAATAATGCATCTTTGGGAGTTTTACTCGAAACGTATGCTTTTTTAAATCTTGCAAATGCAAAAAGTATTTTTTTACTCAATATGACTAGAATAGTCTTACAATCCTGAGATAATGCGAAAAAAGCAATAAAAATGTATTCAAACATAACTTCTAAACAACAAATGCAAAATGGCTAATAATGCCTAGAGATATGTATTTTGGTTAGTTGTACTAGAAAAATGATCTTTCGTAAGGTTTGCAAAGACACAAGTTAGTTTTTTTTTCCAATATAACAGTGTAACTGTCATACTAAATATGAAAGGTTTATAATCATAACTCCAAAACCAAATATGACATTTGTCTTTAAAAGCCTTTAATATTGAATTTATGTAAGTTTTAGCAGAATCAGGTATTTTGGAAAGAATAACAAATACAAATATAAGTTTTTACTGGCCTCATATTGGTCACACTCAAAATGACAGTTTTTGAAACATAACTCCAAAAATACACATGCAAAATGTCTAATAATACCTGAAGAAATGCATCTTCGAGAGTTTTCCTGAAAAAAAAAACATTTGGTAAGGTTTGAAAAAACTAAATTTGATTTGTTACTCAATTTGACAGTAATGTTCTTAGAATCCTGAGATAATGCTAAAAAAGCAATAAAAATGTATTCAAACATAATTCCTAATCCAAACGTGCAAAATGTCTAAAAATGCCTGTGATATTGAATACATGTGAGTTTTACTAGATACAGTTGTTTTTCAATGGTTTGCAAATACAAAAATGAGGTTTTACTCAATATGAATGTATACTGTAACACTCAATATGACAGTTATTTAAACATAACTCCTACACCACACATGAAAAATGGCTAATAATGCCTGAAATGATGCATCTTTGGGAGTTTTACTCGAAACATATACTTTTTTAAATCTTGCAAATGCAAAAAGTAGTTTTTTACTCACTATGACTATAATAGTCTTAGAATCCTGAGATATTGCGGAAAAAGCAATAAAAATGTATTCAAACATAACTTCTAAACAACACATGCAAAATGGCTAATAATGCCTAGAGATATGTTTTTTTGTTAGTTGTACTAGAAAAATAATATTTTGTAAGGTTTGCAAAGACACAAGTTAGTTTTTTTATTCAATATAACTGTGTAACTGTCATACTAAATATGAAAGGTTTATAATCATAACTCCAAAACCAAATATGAAATGTGTCTTAAAAAGCCTTTAATATTGAATTTATGTGAGTTTTAGCAGAATCAGGTATTTTGGAAAGAATCACAAATACAAATATTAGATTTTACTGGCCTCATATTGGTCACACTCAAAATGACAGTTTTTGAAACATAACTCCAAAAATACACATGCAAAATGTCCAATAATGCCTGAAGAAATGCATCTTCGAGAGTTTTCCTGAAAAAAAAAAACATTTGGTAAGGTTTGCAAAAACAAAATTTGATTTGTTACTCAATTTGACAGTAATGTTCTTAGAATCCTGAGATAATGCGAAAAAAGCAATAAAAATGTAATCAAACATAATTCCTAATGCAAACGTGCAAAATGTCTAAAAATGCCTGTGATATTGAATACATGTGAGTTTTACTAGATACAGTTGTTTTTCTATAGTTTGCAAATACAAAAATGAGGTTTTACTCAATATGACTGTATACTGTAACACTCATTATGACAGTTATTTAAACATAACTCCTACACCACACATGAAAAATGGCTAATAATGCCTGAAATAATGCATCTTTGGGAGTTTTACTCGAAACATATGCTTTTTTAAATCTTGCAAATGCAAAAAGTAAATTTTTACTCAATATGACTAGAATAGTCTTAGAATCCTGAGATAATGCCAAAAAAGAAATAAAAATGTATTCAAACATAACTTCTAAACAACAAATGTAAAATGGCTAATAATGCCTAGAGATATGTATTTTGGTTAGTTGTACTAGAAAAATGATCTTTCGTAAGGTTTGCAAAGACACAAGTTAGTTTTTTTTTCCAATATAACAGTGTAACTGTCATACTAAATATGAAAGGTTTATAATCATAACTCCAAAACCAAATATGACATTTGTCTTAAAAAGCCTTTAATATTGAATTTATGTAAGTTTTAGCAGAATCAGGTATTTTGGAAAGAATAACAAATACAAATATAAGTTTTTACTGGCCTCATATTGGTCACACTCAAAATGACAGTTTTTGAAACATAACTCCAAAAATACACATGCAAAATGTCTAATAATGCCTGAAGAAATGCATCTTCGAGAGTTTTCCTGAAAAAAAAACATTTGGTAAGGTTTGAAAAAACAAAATTTGATTTGTTACTCAATTTGACAGTAATGTTCTTAGAATCCTGAGATAATGCGAAAAAAGCAATACAAATGTATTCAAACATAACTCCTAATCCAAACGTGCAAAATGTCTAAAAATGCCTGTGATATTGAATACATGTGAGTTTTACTAGATACAGTTGTTTTTAAATGGTTTGCAAATACAAAAATGAGGTTTTACTCAACATGACTGTATACTGTAACACTCAATATGACAGTTATTTAAACATAACTCCTACACCACACATGAAAAATGGCTAATAATGCCTGAAATAATGCATCTTTGGGAGTTTTACTCGAAACATATGCTTTTTTAAATCTTGCAAATGCAAAAAGGAGTTTTTTACTCAATATGACTAGAATAGTCTTAGAATCCTGAGATAATGCGAAAAAAGCAATAAAAATGTATTCAAACATAACTTCTAAACAACAAATGCAAAATAGCTAATAATGCCTAGAGATATGTATTTTGGTTAGTTGTACTAGAAAAATGATCTTTTGTAAGGTTTGCAAAGACACAAGTTAGTTTTTTTTCGCAATATAACAGTGTAACTGTCATACTAAATATGAAAGGTTTATAATCATAACTCCAAAACCAAATATGACATTTGTCTTAAAAAGCCTTTAATATTGAATTTATGTAAGTTTTAGCAGAATCAGGTATTTTAGAAAGAATCACAAATACAAATATAAGTTTTTACTGGCCTCATATTGGTCACACTCAAAATGACAGTTTTTGAAACATAACTCCAAAAATACACATGCAAAATGTCTAATAATGCCTGAAGAAATGCATCTTCGAGAGTTTTCCTGAAAAAAAAAACATTTGGTAAGGTTTGCAAAAACAAAATTTGATTTGTTACTCAATTTGACAGTAATGTTCTTAGAATCCTGAGATAATGCGAAAAAAGCAATAAAAATGTATTCAAACATAATTCCTAATCCAAACGTGCAAAATGTCTAAAAATGCCTGTGATATTGAATACATGTGAGTTTTACTAGATACAGTTGTTTTTAAATGGTTTGCAAATACAAAAATGAGGTTTTACTCAATATGACTGTATACTGTAACACTCAATATGACAGTTATTTAAACATAACTCCTACACCACACATGAAAAATGGCTAATAATGCCTGAAATGATGCATCTTTGGGAGTTTTACTCGAAACATATGCTTTTTTAAATCTTGCAAATGCAAAAAGTAGTTTTTTACTCAATATGACTATAATAGTCTTAGAATCCTGAGATAATGCGAAAAAAGCAATAAAAATGTATTCAAACATAACTTCTAAACAACACATGCAAAATGGTTAATATTGCCTAGGGATATGTTTTTTTGTTAGTTGTACTAGAAAAATGATCTTTTGTAAGGTTTGCAAAGACACAAGTTAGTTTTTTTATTCAATATAACAGTGTAACTGTCATACTAAATATGAAAGGTTTATAATCATAATTCCAAAACCAAATATGACATTTGTCTTAAAAAGCCTTTAATATTGAATTTATGTAAGTTTTTGCAGAATCAGGTATTTTGGAAAGAATCACAAATACAATTATTAGATTTTACTGGCCTCATATTGGTCACACTCAAAATGACAGTTTTTGAAACATAACTCCAAAAATACACATGCAAAATGTCTAATAATGCCTGAAGAAATGCATCTTCGAGAGTTTTCCAGAAAAAAAAAAACATTTGGTAAGGTTTGCAAAAACAAAATTTGATTTGTTACTCAATTTGACAGTAATGTACTTAGAATCCTGAGATAATGCGAAAAAAGCAATAAAAATGTAATCAAACATAATTCCTAATCCAAACGTGCAAAATGTCTAAAAATGCCTGTGATATTGAATACATGTGAGTTTTACTAGATACAGTTGTTTTTCAATGGTTTGCAAATACAAAAATGAGGTTTTACTCAATATGACTGTATACTGTAACACTCAATATGACAGTTATTTAAACATAACTCCTACACCACACATGAAAAATGGCTAATAATGCCTGAAATGATGCATCTTTGGGAGTTTTACTCAAAACATATGCTTTTTTAAATCTTGCAAATGCAAAAAGTAGTTTTTTACTCAATATGACTATAATAGTCTTAGAATCCTGAGATAATGCGAAAAAAGCAATAAAAATGTATTCAAACATAACTTCTAAACAACAAATGCAAAATGGCTAATAATGCCTAGAGATATGTATTTTGGTTAGTTGTACTAGAAAAATGATCTTTTGTAAGGTTTGCAAAGACACAAGTTAGTTTTTTTTCCCAATATAACAGTGTAACTGTCATACTAAATATGAAAGGTTTATAATCATAACTCCAAAACCAAATATGACATTTGTCTTAAAAAGCCTTTAATATTGAATTTATGTAAGTTTTAGCAGAATCAGGTATTTTGGAAAGAATCACAAATACAAATATAAGTTTTTACTGGCCTCATATTGGTCACACTCAAAATGTCAGTTTTTGAAACATAACTCCGAAAATACACATGCAAAATGTCTAATAATGCCTGAAGAAATGCATCTTCGAGAGTTTTCCTGAAAAAAAAAACATTTGGTAAGGTTTGCAAAAACAAAATTTGATTTGTTACTCAATTTGACAGTAGTGTTCCTAGAATCCTGAGATAATGCGAAAAAAGCAATAAAAATGTATTCAAACATAATTCCTAATCCAAACGTGCAAAATGTCTAAAAATGCCTGTGATATTGAATACATGTGAGTTTTACTAGATACAGTTGTTTTTCAATGGTTTGCAAATACAAAAATGAGGTTTTACTCGATATGAATGTATACTGTAACACTCAATATGACAGTTATTTAAACATAACTCCTACACCACACATGAAAAATGGCTAATAATGCCTGAAATGATGCATCTTTGGGAGTTTTACTCGAAACATATGCTTTTTTAAATCTTGCAAATGCAAAAAGTAGTTTTTTACTCAATATGACTATAATAGTCTTAGAATCCTGAGATAATGCAAAAAAAGCAATAAAAATGTATTCAAACATAACTTCTAAACAACACATGCAAAATGGCTAATATTGCCTAGAGATATGTTTTTTTGTTAGTTGTACTAGAAAAATGATCTTTTGTAAGGTTTGCAAAGACACAAGTTAGTTTTTTTATTCAATATAACAGTGTAACTGTCATACTAAATATGAAAGGTTTATAATCATAATTCCAAAACCAAATATGACTTTTATCTTAAAAAGCCTTTAATATTGAATTTATGTAAGTTTTAGCAGAATCAGGTATTTTGGAAAGAATCACAAATACAAATATTAGATTTTACTGGCCTCATATTGGTCACACTCAAAATGACAGTTTTTGAAA
Organism: Nerophis ophidion; assembly: GCF_033978795.1. Classification (NCBI taxonomy): domain Eukaryota; kingdom Metazoa; phylum Chordata; class Actinopteri; order Syngnathiformes; family Syngnathidae; genus Nerophis; species Nerophis ophidion. The sequence goes on from NW_026907077.1 coordinate 144,024, forward strand.
CATAACTCCAAAAATACACATGCAAAATGTCTAATAATGCCTGAAGAAATGCATCTTCGAGAGTTTTCCTGAAAAAAAAAACATTTGGTAAGGTTTGCAAAAACAAAATTTGATTTGTTACTCAATTTGACAGTAATGTACTTAGAATCCTGAGATAATGCGAAAAAAGCAATAAAAATGTAATCAAACATAATTCCTAATCCAAACGTGCAAAATGTCTAAAAATGCCTGTGATATTGAATACATGTGAGTTTTACTAGATACAGTTGTTTTTCTATAGTTTGCAAATACAAAAATGAGGTTTTACTCAATATGACTGTATACTGTAACACTCATTATGACAGTTATTTAAACATAACTCCTACACCACACATGAAAAATGGCTAATAATGCCTGAAATAATGCATCTTTGGGAGTTTTACTCGAAACGTATGCTTTTTTAAATCTTGCAAATGCAAAAAGTATTTTTTTACTCAATATGACTAGAATAGTCTTACAATCCTGAGATAATGCGAAAAAAGCAATAAAAATGTATTCAAACATAACTTCTAAACAACAAATGCAAAATGGCTAATAATGCCTAGAGATATGTATTTTGGTTAGTTGTACTAGAAAAATGATCTTTCGTAAGGTTTGCAAAGACACAAGTTAGTTTTTTTTTCCAATATAACAGTGTAACTGTCATACTAAATATGAAAGGTTTATAATCATAACTCCAAAACCAAATATGACATTTGTCTTTAAAAGCCTTTAATATTGAATTTATGTAAGTTTTAGCAGAATCAGGTATTTTGGAAAGAATAACAAATACAAATATAAGTTTTTACTGGCCTCATATTGGTCACACTCAAAATGACAGTTTTTGAAACATAACTCCAAAAATACACATGCAAAATGTCTAATAATACCTGAAGAAATGCATCTTCGAGAGTTTTCCTGAAAAAAAAAACATTTGGTAAGGTTTGAAAAAACTAAATTTGATTTGTTACTCAATTTGACAGTAATGTTCTTAGAATCCTGAGATAATGCTAAAAAAGCAATAAAAATGTATTCAAACATAATTCCTAATCCAAACGTGCAAAATGTCTAAAAATGCCTGTGATATTGAATACATGTGAGTTTTACTAGATACAGTTGTTTTTCAATGGTTTGCAAATACAAAAATGAGGTTTTACTCAATATGAATGTATACTGTAACACTCAATATGACAGTTATTTAAACATAACTCCTACACCACACATGAAAAATGGCTAATAATGCCTGAAATGATGCATCTTTGGGAGTTTTACTCGAAACATATACTTTTTTAAATCTTGCAAATGCAAAAAGTAGTTTTTTACTCACTATGACTATAATAGTCTTAGAATCCTGAGATATTGCGGAAAAAGCAATAAAAATGTATTCAAACATAACTTCTAAACAACACATGCAAAATGGCTAATAATGCCTAGAGATATGTTTTTTTGTTAGTTGTACTAGAAAAATAATATTTTGTAAGGTTTGCAAAGACACAAGTTAGTTTTTTTATTCAATATAACTGTGTAACTGTCATACTAAATATGAAAGGTTTATAATCATAACTCCAAAACCAAATATGAAATGTGTCTTAAAAAGCCTTTAATATTGAATTTATGTGAGTTTTAGCAGAATCAGGTATTTTGGAAAGAATCACAAATACAAATATTAGATTTTACTGGCCTCATATTGGTCACACTCAAAATGACAGTTTTTGAAACATAACTCCAAAAATACACATGCAAAATGTCCAATAATGCCTGAAGAAATGCATCTTCGAGAGTTTTCCTGAAAAAAAAAAACATTTGGTAAGGTTTGCAAAAACAAAATTTGATTTGTTACTCAATTTGACAGTAATGTTCTTAGAATCCTGAGATAATGCGAAAAAAGCAATAAAAATGTAATCAAACATAATTCCTAATGCAAACGTGCAAAATGTCTAAAAATGCCTGTGATATTGAATACATGTGAGTTTTACTAGATACAGTTGTTTTTCTATAGTTTGCAAATACAAAAATGAGGTTTTACTCAATATGACTGTATACTGTAACACTCATTATGACAGTTATTTAAACATAACTCCTACACCACACATGAAAAATGGCTAATAATGCCTGAAATAATGCATCTTTGGGAGTTTTACTCGAAACATATGCTTTTTTAAATCTTGCAAATGCAAAAAGTAAATTTTTACTCAATATGACTAGAATAGTCTTAGAATCCTGAGATAATGCCAAAAAAGAAATAAAAATGTATTCAAACATAACTTCTAAACAACAAATGTAAAATGGCTAATAATGCCTAGAGATATGTATTTTGGTTAGTTGTACTAGAAAAATGATCTTTCGTAAGGTTTGCAAAGACACAAGTTAGTTTTTTTTTCCAATATAACAGTGTAACTGTCATACTAAATATGAAAGGTTTATAATCATAACTCCAAAACCAAATATGACATTTGTCTTAAAAAGCCTTTAATATTGAATTTATGTAAGTTTTAGCAGAATCAGGTATTTTGGAAAGAATAACAAATACAAATATAAGTTTTTACTGGCCTCATATTGGTCACACTCAAAATGACAGTTTTTGAAACATAACTCCAAAAATACACATGCAAAATGTCTAATAATGCCTGAAGAAATGCATCTTCGAGAGTTTTCCTGAAAAAAAAACATTTGGTAAGGTTTGAAAAAACAAAATTTGATTTGTTACTCAATTTGACAGTAATGTTCTTAGAATCCTGAGATAATGCGAAAAAAGCAATACAAATGTATTCAAACATAACTCCTAATCCAAACGTGCAAAATGTCTAAAAATGCCTGTGATATTGAATACATGTGAGTTTTACTAGATACAGTTGTTTTTAAATGGTTTGCAAATACAAAAATGAGGTTTTACTCAACATGACTGTATACTGTAACACTCAATATGACAGTTATTTAAACATAACTCCTACACCACACATGAAAAATGGCTAATAATGCCTGAAATAATGCATCTTTGGGAGTTTTACTCGAAACATATGCTTTTTTAAATCTTGCAAATGCAAAAAGGAGTTTTTTACTCAATATGACTAGAATAGTCTTAGAATCCTGAGATAATGCGAAAAAAGCAATAAAAATGTATTCAAACATAACTTCTAAACAACAAATGCAAAATAGCTAATAATGCCTAGAGATATGTATTTTGGTTAGTTGTACTAGAAAAATGATCTTTTGTAAGGTTTGCAAAGACACAAGTTAGTTTTTTTTCGCAATATAACAGTGTAACTGTCATACTAAATATGAAAGGTTTATAATCATAACTCCAAAACCAAATATGACATTTGTCTTAAAAAGCCTTTAATATTGAATTTATGTAAGTTTTAGCAGAATCAGGTATTTTAGAAAGAATCACAAATACAAATATAAGTTTTTACTGGCCTCATATTGGTCACACTCAAAATGACAGTTTTTGAAACATAACTCCAAAAATACACATGCAAAATGTCTAATAATGCCTGAAGAAATGCATCTTCGAGAGTTTTCCTGAAAAAAAAAACATTTGGTAAGGTTTGCAAAAACAAAATTTGATTTGTTACTCAATTTGACAGTAATGTTCTTAGAATCCTGAGATAATGCGAAAAAAGCAATAAAAATGTATTCAAACATAATTCCTAATCCAAACGTGCAAAATGTCTAAAAATGCCTGTGATATTGAATACATGTGAGTTTTACTAGATACAGTTGTTTTTAAATGGTTTGCAAATACAAAAATGAGGTTTTACTCAATATGACTGTATACTGTAACACTCAATATGACAGTTATTTAAACATAACTCCTACACCACACATGAAAAATGGCTAATAATGCCTGAAATGATGCATCTTTGGGAGTTTTACTCGAAACATATGCTTTTTTAAATCTTGCAAATGCAAAAAGTAGTTTTTTACTCAATATGACTATAATAGTCTTAGAATCCTGAGATAATGCGAAAAAAGCAATAAAAATGTATTCAAACATAACTTCTAAACAACACATGCAAAATGGTTAATATTGCCTAGGGATATGTTTTTTTGTTAGTTGTACTAGAAAAATGATCTTTTGTAAGGTTTGCAAAGACACAAGTTAGTTTTTTTATTCAATATAACAGTGTAACTGTCATACTAAATATGAAAGGTTTATAATCATAATTCCAAAACCAAATATGACATTTGTCTTAAAAAGCCTTTAATATTGAATTTATGTAAGTTTTTGCAGAATCAGGTATTTTGGAAAGAATCACAAATACAATTATTAGATTTTACTGGCCTCATATTGGTCACACTCAAAATGACAGTTTTTGAAACATAACTCCAAAAATACACATGCAAAATGTCTAATAATGCCTGAAGAAATGCATCTTCGAGAGTTTTCCAGAAAAAAAAAAACATTTGGTAAGGTTTGCAAAAACAAAATTTGATTTGTTACTCAATTTGACAGTAATGTACTTAGAATCCTGAGATAATGCGAAAAAAGCAATAAAAATGTAATCAAACATAATTCCTAATCCAAACGTGCAAAATGTCTAAAAATGCCTGTGATATTGAATACATGTGAGTTTTACTAGATACAGTTGTTTTTCAATGGTTTGCAAATACAAAAATGAGGTTTTACTCAATATGACTGTATACTGTAACACTCAATATGACAGTTATTTAAACATAACTCCTACACCACACATGAAAAATGGCTAATAATGCCTGAAATGATGCATCTTTGGGAGTTTTACTCAAAACATATGCTTTTTTAAATCTTGCAAATGCAAAAAGTAGTTTTTTACTCAATATGACTATAATAGTCTTAGAATCCTGAGATAATGCGAAAAAAGCAATAAAAATGTATTCAAACATAACTTCTAAACAACAAATGCAAAATGGCTAATAATGCCTAGAGATATGTATTTTGGTTAGTTGTACTAGAAAAATGATCTTTTGTAAGGTTTGCAAAGACACAAGTTAGTTTTTTTTCCCAATATAACAGTGTAACTGTCATACTAAATATGAAAGGTTTATAATCATAACTCCAAAACCAAATATGACATTTGTCTTAAAAAGCCTTTAATATTGAATTTATGTAAGTTTTAGCAGAATCAGGTATTTTGGAAAGAATCACAAATACAAATATAAGTTTTTACTGGCCTCATATTGGTCACACTCAAAATGTCAGTTTTTGAAACATAACTCCGAAAATACACATGCAAAATGTCTAATAATGCCTGAAGAAATGCATCTTCGAGAGTTTTCCTGAAAAAAAAAACATTTGGTAAGGTTTGCAAAAACAAAATTTGATTTGTTACTCAATTTGACAGTAGTGTTCCTAGAATCCTGAGATAATGCGAAAAAAGCAATAAAAATGTATTCAAACATAATTCCTAATCCAAACGTGCAAAATGTCTAAAAATGCCTGTGATATTGAATACATGTGAGTTTTACTAGATACAGTTGTTTTTCAATGGTTTGCAAATACAAAAATGAGGTTTTACTCGATATGAATGTATACTGTAACACTCAATATGACAGTTATTTAAACATAACTCCTACACCACACATGAAAAATGGCTAATAATGCCTGAAATTATGCATCTTTGGGAGTTTTACTCGAAACATATGCTTTTTTAAATCTTGCAAATGCAAAAAGTAGTTTTTTACTCAATATGACTATAATAGTCTTAGAATCCTGAGATAATGCAAAAAAAGCAATAAAAATGTATTCAAACATAACTTCTAAACAACACATGCAAAATGGCTAATATTGCCTAGAGATATGTTTTTTTGTTAGTTGTACTAGAAAAATGATCTTTTGTAAGGTTTGCAAAGACACAAGTTAGTTTTTTTATTCAATATAACAGTGTAACTGTCATACTAAATATGAAAGGTTTATAATCATAATTCCAAAACCAAATATGACTTTTATCTTAAAAAGCCTTTAATATTGAATTTATGTAAGTTTTAGCAGAATCAGGTATTTTGGAAAGAATCACAAATACAAATATTAGATTTTACTGGCCTCATATTGGTCACACTCAAAATGACAGTTTTTGAAACATAACTCCAAAAATACACATGCAAAATGTCTAATAATGCCTGAAGAAATGCATCTTCGAGAGTTTTCCTGAAAAAAAAAACATTTGGTAAGGTTTGCAAAAACAAAATTTGATTTGTTACTCAATTTGACAGTAATGTACTTAGAATCCTGAGATAATGCGAAAAAAGCAATAAAAATGTAATCAAACATAATTCCTAATCCAAACGTGCAAAATGTCTAAAAATGCCTGTGATATTGAATACATGTGAGTTTTACTAGATACAGTTGTTTTTCTATAGTTTGCAAATACAAAAATGAGGTTTTACTCAATATGACTGTATACTGTAACACTCATTATGACAGTTATTTAAACATAACTCCTACACCACACATGAAAAATGGCTAATAATGCCTGAAATAATGCATCTTTGGGAGTTTTACTCGAAACATATGCTTTTTTAAATCTTGCAAATGCAAAAAGTAATTTTTTACTCAATATGACTAGAATAGTCTTAGAATCCTGAGATAATGCGAAAAAAGCAATAAAAATGTATTCAAACATAACTTCTAAACAACAAATGCAAAATGGCTAATAATGCCTAGAGATATGTATTTTGGTTAGTTGTACTAGAAAAATGATCTTTCGTAAGGTTTGCAAAGACACAAGTTAGTTTTTTTTTCCAATATAACAGTGTAACTGTCATACTAAATATGAAAGGTTTATAATCATAACTCCAAAACCAAATATGACATTTGTCTTTAAAAGCCTTTAATATTGAATTTATGTAAGTTTTAGCAGAATCAGGTATTTTGGAAAGAATAACAAATACAAATATTAGATTTTACTGGCCTCATATTGGTCACACTCAAAATGACAGTTTTTGAAACATAACTCCAAAAATACACATGCAAAATGTCTAATAATACCTGAAGAAATGCATCTTCGAGAGTTTTCCTGAAAAAAAAAACATTTGGTAAGGTTTGAAAAAACAAAATTTGATTTGTTACTCAATTTGACAGTAATGTTCTTAGAATCCTGAGATAATGCTAAAAAAGCAATAAAAATGTATTCAAACATAATTCCTAATCCAAACGTGCAAAATGTCTAAAAATGCCTGTGATATTGAATACATGTGAGTTTTACTAGATACAGTTGTTTTTCAATGGTTTGCAAATACAAAAATGAGGTTTTACTCAATATGAATGTATACTGTAACACTCAATATGACAGTTATTTAAACATAACTCCTACACCACACATGAAAAATGGCTAATAATGCCTGAAATGATGCATCTTTGGGAGTTTTACTCGAAACATATACTTTTTTAAATCTTGCAAATGCAAAAAGTAGTTTTTTACTCACTATGACTATAATAGTCTTAGAATCCTGAGATATTGCGGAAAAAGCAATAAAAATGTATTCAAACATAACTTCTAAACAACACATGCAAAATGGCTAATAATGCCTAGAGATATGTTTTTTTGTTAGTTGTACTAGAAAAATAATATTTTGTAAGGTTTGCAAAGACACAAGTTAGTTTTTTTATTCAATATAACTGTGTAACTGTCATACTAAATATGAAAGGTTTATAATCATAACTCCAAAACCAAATATGAAATGTGTCTTAAAAAGCCTTTAATATTGAATTTATGTGAGTTTTAGCAGAATCAGGTATTTTGGAAAGAATCACAAATACAAATATTAGATTTTACTGGCCTCATATTGGTCACACTCAAAATGACAGTTTTTGAAACATAACTCCAAAAATACACATGCAAAATGTCCAATAATGCCTGAAGAAATGCATCTTCGAGAGTTTTCCTGAAAAAAAAAAACATTTGGTAAGGTTTGCAAAAACAAAATTTGATTTGTGTCTCAATTTGACAGTAATGTTCTTAGAATCCTGAGATAATGCGAAAAAAGCAATAAAAATGTAATCAAACATAATTCCTAATGCAAACGTGCAAAATGTCTAAAAATGCCTGTGATATTGAATACATGTGAGTTTTACTAGATACAGTTGTTTTTCTATAGTTTGCAAATACAAAAATGAGGTTTTACTCAATATGACTGTATACTGTAACACTCATTATGACAGTTATTTAAACATAACTCCTACACCACACATGAAAAATGGCTAATAATGCCTGAAATAATGCATCTTTGGGAGTTTTACTCGAAACATATGCTTTTTTAAATCTTGCAAATGCAAAAAGTAATTTTTTACTCAATATGACTAGAATAGTCTTAGAATCCTGAGATAATGCCAAAAAAGAAATAAAAATGTATTCAAACATAACTTCTAAACAACAAATGTAAAATGGCTAATAATGCCTAGAGATATGTATTTTGGTTAGTTGTACTAGAAAAATGATCTTTCGTAAGGTTTGCAAAGACACAAGTTAGTTTTTTTTTCCAATATAACAGTGTAACTGTCATACTAAATATGAAAGGTTTATAATCATAACTCCAAAACCAAATATGACATTTGTCTTAAAAAGCCTTTAATATTGAATTTATGTAAGTTTTAGCAGAATCAGGTATTTTGGAAAGAATAACAAATACAAATATAAGTTTTTACTGGCCTCATATTGGTCACACTCAAAATGACAGTTTTTGAAACATAACTCCAAAAATACACATGCAAAATGTCTAATAATGCCTGAAGAAATGCATCTTCGAGAGTTTTCCTGAAAAAAAAACATTTGGTAAGGTTTGAAAAAACAAAATTTGATTTGTTACTCAATTTGACAGTAATGTTCTTAGAATCCTGAGATAATGCTAAAAAAGCAATAAAAATGTATTCAAACATAATTCCTAATCCAAACGTGCAAAATGTCTAAAAATGCCTGTGATATTGAATACATGTGAGTTTTACTAGATACAGTTGTTTTTCAATGGTTTGCAAATACAAAAATGAGGTTTTACTCAATATGAATGTATACTGTAACACTCAATATGACAGTTATTTAAACATAACTCCTACACCACACATGAAAAATGGCTAATAATGCCTGAAATGATGCATCTTTGGGAGTTTTACTCGAAACATATGCTTTTTTAAATCTTGCAAATGCAAAAAGTAGTTTTTTACTCAATATGACTATAATAGTCTTAGAATCCTGAGATAATGCGAAAAAAGCAATACAAATGTATTCAAACATAACTTCTAAACAACACATGCAAAATGGCTAATATTGCCTAGAGATATGTTTTTTTGTTAGTTGTACTAGAAAAAGGATCTTTTGTAAGGTTTGCAAAGACACAAGTTAGTTTTTTTATTCAATATAACAGTGTAACTGTCATACTAAATATGAAAGGTTTATAATCATAATTCCAAAACCAAATATGACATTTGTCTTAAAAAGCCTTTAATATTGAATTTATGTAAGTTTTAGCAGAATCAGGTATTTTGGAAAGAATCACAAATACAAATATTAGATTTTACTGGCCTCATATTGGTCACACTCAAAATGACAGTTTTTGAAACATAACTCCAAAAATACACATGCAAAATGTCTAATAATGCCTGAAGAAATGCATCTTCGAGAGTTTTCCAGAAAAAAAAAACATTTGGTAAGGTTTGCAAAAACAAAATTTGATTTGTTACTCAATTTGACAGTAATGTACTTATAATCCTGAGATAATGCGAAAAAAGCAATACAAATGTAATCAAACATAATTCCTACCAAACGTGCAAAATGTCTAAAAATGCCTGTGATATTGAATACATGTGAGTTTTACTAGATACAGTTGTTTTTCAATGGTTTACAAATACAAAAATGAGGTTTTACTCAATATGACTGTATACTGTAACACTCAATATGACAGTTATTTAAACATAAGTCCTACACCACACATGAAAAATGGCTAATAATGCCTGAAATAATGCATCTTTGGGAGTTTTACTCGAAACATATGCTTTTTTAAATATTGCAAATGCAAAAAGTAGTTTTTTACTCAATATGACTATAATAGTCTTAGAATCCTGAGATAATGCGAAAAAAGCAATAAAAATGTATTCTAACATAACTTCTAAAAAACACATGCAAAATAGCTAATAATGCCTAGAGATATGTTTTTTTGTTAGTTGTACTAGAAAAATTATCTTTTGTAATGTTTGCAAAGACACAAGTTAGTTTTTTTATTCAATATAACAGTGTAACTGTCATAATAAATATGAAAGGTTTATAATCATAACTCCAGAACCAAATATGACATTTGTCTTGAAAAGCCTTTAATATTGAATTTATGTAAGTTTTAGCAGAATCAGGTATTTTGGAAAGAATCACAAATACAAATATTAGATTTTACTGGCCTCATATTGGTCACACTCAAAATGACAGTTTTTGAAACATAACTCCAAAAATACACATGCAAAATGTCTAATAATGCCTGAAGAAATGCATCTTCGAGAGTTTTCCTGAAAAAAAAAAACATTTGGTAAGGTTTGCAAAAACAAAATTTGATTTGTTACTCAATTTGACAGTAATGTTCTTAGAATCCTGAGATAATGCGAAAAAAGCAATAAAAATGTATTCAAACATAATTCCTAATCCAAACGTGCAAAATGTCTAAAAATGCCTGTGGTATTGAATACATGTGAGTTTTACTAGATACAGTTGTTTTTCAATGGTTTGCAAATACAAAAATGAGGTTTTACTCAATATGACTGTATACTGTAACACTCAATATGACAGTTATTTAAACATAACTCCTACACCACACATGAAAAATGGCTAAGAATGCCTGAAATGATGCATCTTTGGGAGTTTTACTCGAAACATATGCTTTTTTAAATCTTGCAAATGCAAAAAGTAGTTTTTTACTCACTATGACTATAATAGTCTTAGAATCCTGAGATATTGCGAAAAAAGCAATAAAAATGTATTCAAACATAACTTCTAAACAACACATGCAAAATGGCTAATAATGCTTAGAGATATGTTTTTTTGTTAGTTGTCCTAGAAAAATAATATTTTGTAAGGTTTGCAAAGACACAAGTTAGTTTTTTTATTCAATATAACAGTGTAACTGTCATACTAAATATGAAAGGTTTATAATCATAATTCCAAAACCAAATATGACTTTTATCTTAAAAAGCCTTTTATATTGAATTTATGTAAGTTTTAGCAGAATCAGGTATTTTGGAAAGAATCACAAATACAAATATTAGATTTTACTGGCCTCATATTGGTCACACTCAAAATGACAGTTTTTGAAACATAACTCCAAAAATACACATGCAAAATGTCTAATAATGCCTGAAGAAATGCATCTTCGAGAGTTTTCCTGAAAAAAAAAACCATTTGGTAAGGTTTGCAAAAACAAAATTTGATTTGTTACTCAATTTGACAGTAATGTACTTAGAATCCTGAGATAATGCGAAAAAAGCAATAAAAATGTAATCAAACATAATTCCTAATCCAAACGTGCAAAATGTCTAAAAATGCCTGTGATATTGAATACATGTGAGTTTTACTAGATACAGTTGTTTTTCTATAGTTTGCAAATACAAAAATGAGGTTTTACTCAATATGACTGTATACTGTAACACTCATTATGACAGTTATTTAAACATAACTCCTACACCACACATGAAAAATGGCTTATAATGCCTGAAATAATGCATCTTTGGGAGTTTTACTCGAAACATATGCTTTTTTCCATCCATCCATTTTCTACCGCTTATTCCCTTTTGGGGTCGCGGGAGGCGCTGGCGCCTATCTCAGCTACAATCGGGCGGAAGGCGGGGTACACCCTGGACAAGTCGCCACCTCATCGCAGAAGGTCCTGCAATCCTGGGTTCAAATCCAGGCTCGGGATCTTTCTGTGTGGAGTTTGCATGTTCTCCCCGTGAATGCGTGGGTTCCCTCCGGGTACTCCGGCTTCCTCCCACCTCCAAAGACATGCACCTGGGGATAGGTTGATTGGCAACACTAAATTGGCCCTAGTGTGTGAATGTGAGTGTGAATGTTGTCTGTCTATCTGTGTTTTTAAATCTTGCAAATGCAAAAAGTAATTTTTTACTCAATATGACTAGAATAGTCTTAGAATCCTGAGATAATGCCAAAAAAGAAATAAAAATGTATTCAAACATAACTTCTAAACAACAAATGTAAAATGGCTAATAATGCCTAGAGATATGTATTTTGGTTAGTTGTACTAGAAAAATGATCTTTCGTAAGGTTTGCAAAGACACAAGTTAGTTTTTTTTTCCAATATAACAGTGTAACTGTCATACTAAATATGAAAGGTTTATAATCATAACTCCAAAACCAAATATGACATTTGTCTTAAAAAGCCTTTAATATTGAATTTATGTAAGTTTTAGCAGAATCAGGTATTTTGGAAAGAATAACAAATACAAATATAAGTTTTTACTGGCCTCATATTGGTCACACTCAAAATGACAGTTTTTGAAACATAACTCCAAAAATACACATGCAAAATGTCCAATAATGCCTGAAGAAATGCATCTTCGAGAGTTTTCCTGAAAAAAAAGACATTTGGTAAGGTTTGCAAAAACAAAATTTGATTTGTTACTCAATTTGACAGTAATGTTCTTAGAATCCTGAGATAATGCTAAAAAAGCAATAAAAATGTATTCAAACATAATTCCTAATCCAAACGTGCAAAATGTCTAAAAATGCCTGTGATATTGAATACATGTGAGTTTTACTAGATACAGTTGTTTTTCAATGGTTTGCAAATACAAAAATGAGGTTTTACTCAATATGAATGTATACTGTAACACTCAATATGACAGTTATTTAAACATAACTCCTACACCACACATGAAAAATGGCTAATAATGCCTGAAATGATGCATCTTTGGGAGTTTTACTCGAAACATATGCTTTTTTAAATCTTGCAAATGCAAAAAGTAGTTTTTTACTCAATATGACTATAATAGTCTTAGAATCCTGAGATAATGCGAAAAAAGCAATAAAAATGTATTCAAACATAACTTCTAAACAACACATGCAAAATGGCTAATATTGCCTAGAGATATGTTTTTTTGTTAGTTGTACTAGAAAAATGATCTTTTGTAAGGTTTGCAAAGACACAAGTTAGTTTTTTTATTCAATATAACAGTGTAACTGTCATACTAAATATGAAAGGTTTATAATCATAATTCCAAAACCAAATATGACATTTGTCTTAAAAAGCCTTTAATATTGAATTTATGTAAGTTTTAGCAGAATCAGGTATTTGGGAAAGAATCACAAATACAAATATTAGATTTTACTGGCCTCATATTGGTCACACTCAAAATGACAGTTTTTGAAACATAACTCCAAAAATACACGTGCAAAATGTCTAATAATGCCTGAAGAAATGCATCTTCGAGAGTTTTCCTGAAAAAAAAAAACATTTGGTAAGGTTTGCAAAATCAAAATTTGATTTGTTACTCAATTTGACAGTAATGTACTTATAATCCTGAGATAATGCGAAAAAAGCAATACAAATGTAATCAAACATAATTCCTAATCCAAACGTGCAAAATGTCTAAAAATGCCTGTGATATTGAATACATGTGAGTTTTACTAGATACAGTTGTTTTTCAATGGTTTGCAAATACAAAAATGAGGTTTTACTCAACATGACTGTATACTGTAACACTCAATATGACAGTTATTTAAACATAACTCCTACACCACACATGAAAAATGGCTAATAATGCCTGAAATAATGCATCTTTGGGAGTTTTACTCGAAACATATGCTTTTTTAAATCTTGCAAATGCAAAAAGTAGTTTTTTACTCAATACGACTAGAATAGTCTTAGAATCCTGAGATATTGCGAAAAAAAGCAATAAAAATGTATTCAAACATAACTTCTAAATAACACATGCAAAATGGCTAATAATGCCTAGAGATATGTTTTTTTGTTAGTTGTACTAGAAAAATGATCTTTTGTAAGGTTTGCAAAGACACAAGTTAGTTTTTTTATTCAATATAACAGTGTAACTGTCATACTAAATATGAAAGGTTTATAATCATAATTCCAAAACCAAATATGACATTTGTCTTAAAAAGCCTTTAATAATGAATTTATGTAAGTTTTAGCAGAATCAGGTATTTTGGAAAGAATCACAATTACAAATATTAGATTTTACTGGCCTCATATTGGTCACACTCAAAATGACAGTTTTTGAAACATAACTCCAAAAATACACATGCAAAATGTCTAATAATGCCTGAAGAAATGCATCTTCGAGAGTTTTCCTGAAAAAAAAAACATTTGGTAAGGTTTGCAAAAACAAAATTTGATTTGTTACTCAATTTGACAGTAATGTTCTTAGAATCCTGGGATAATGCGAAAAAAGCAATAAAAATGTATTCAAACATAATTCCTAATCCAAACGTGCAAAATGTCTAAAAATGCCTGTGATATTGAATACATGTGAGTTTTACTAGATACAGTTGTTTTTAAATGGTTTGCAAATACAAAAATGAGGTTTTACTCAATATGACTGTATACTGTAACACTCAATATGACAGTTATTTAAACATAACTCCTACACCACACATGAAAAATGGCTAATAATGCCTGAAATGATGCATCTTTGGGAGTTTTACTCGAAACATATGCTTTTTTAAATCTTGCAAATGCAAAAAGTAGTTTTTTACTCAATATGACTATAATAGTCTTAGAATCCTGAGATAATGCGAAAAAAGCAATAAAAATGTATTCAAACATAACTTCTAAACAACACATGCAAAATGGTTAATATTGCCTAGAGATATGTTTTTTTGTTAGTTGTACTAGAAAAATGATCTTTTGTAAGGTTTGCAAAGACACAAGTTAGTTTTTTTATTCAATATAACAGTGTAACTGTCATACTAAATATGAAAGGTTTATAATCATAATTCCAAAACCAAATATGACATTTGTCTTAAAAAGCCTTTAATATTGAATTTATGTAAGTTTTTGCAGAATCAGGTATTTTGGAAAGAATCACAAATACAATTATTAGATTTTACTGGCCTCATATTGGTCACACTCAAAATGACAGTTTTTGAAACATAACTCCAAAAATACACATGCAAAATGTCTAATAATGCCTGAAGAAATGCATCTTCGAGAGTTTTCCAGAAAAAAAAAAAACATTTGGTAAGGTTTGCAAAAACAAAATTTGATTTGTTACTCAATTTGACAGTAATGTACTTAGAATCCTGAGATAATGCGAAAAAAGCAATAAAAATGTAATCAAACATAATTCCTAATCCAAACGTGCAAAATGTCTAAAAATGCCTGTGATATTGAATACATGTGAGTTTTACTAGATACAGTTGTTTTTCAATGGTTTGCAAATACAAAAATGAGGTTTTACTCAATATGACTGTATACTGTAACACTCAATATGACAGTTATTTAAACATAACTCCTACACCACACATGAAAAATGGCTAATAATGCCTGAAATGATGCATCTTTGGGAGTTTTACTCGAAACATATGCTTTTTTAAATCTTGCAAATGCAAAAAGTAGTTTTTTACTCAATATGACTAGAATAGTCTTAGAATCCTGAGATAATGCGAAAAAAGCAATAAAAATGTATTCAAACATAACTTCTAAACAACAAATGCAAAATGGCTAATAATGCCTAGAGATATGTATTTTGGTTAGTTGTACTAGAAAAATGATCTTTTGTAAGGTTTGCAAAGACACAAGTTAGTTTTTTTTCCCAATATAACAGTGTAACTGTCATACTAAATATGAAAGGTTTATAATCATAACTCCAAAACCAAATATGACATTTGTCTTAAAAAGCCTTTAATATTGAATTTATGTAAGTTTTAGCAGAATCAGGTATTTTGGAAAGAATCACAAATACAAATATAAGTTTTTACTGGCTTCATATTGGTCACACTCAAAATGACAGTTTTTGAAACATAACTCCGAAAATACACATGCAAAATGTCTAATAATGCCTGAAGAAATGCATCTTCGAGAGTTTTCCTGAAAAAAAAAAACATTTGGTAAGGTTTGCAAAAACAAAATTTGATTTGTTACTCAATTTGACAGTAATGTTCCTAGAATCCTGAGATAATGCGAAAAAAGCAATAAAAATGTATTCAAACATAATTCCTAATCCAAACGTGCAAAATGTCTAAAAATGCCTGTGATATTGAATACATGTGAGTTTTACTAGATACAGTTGTTTTTCAATGGTTTGCAAATACAAAAATGAGGTTTTACTCGATATGAATGTATACTGTAACACTCAATATGACAGTTATTTAAACATAACTCCTACACCACACATGAAAAATGGCTAATAATGCCTGAAATGATGCATCTTTGGGAGTTTTACTCGAAACATATGCTTTTTTAAATCTTGCAAATGCAAAAAGTAGTTTTTTACTCAATATGACTATAATAGTCTTAGAATCCTGAGATAATGCAAAAAAAGCAATAAAAATGTATTCAAACATAACTTCTAAACAACACATGCAAAATGGCTAATATTGCCTAGAGATATGTTTTTTTGTTAGTTGTACTAGAAAAATGATCTTTTGTAAGGTTTGCAAAGACACAAGTTAGTTTTTTTATTCAATATAACAGTGTAACTGTCATACTAAATATGAAAGGTTTATAATCATAATTCCAAAACCAAATATGACATTTGTCTTAAAAAACCTTTAATATTGAATTTATGTAAGTTTTAGCAGAATCAGGTATTTTGGAAAGAATCACAAATACAAATATTAGATTTTACTGGCCTCATATTGGTCACACTCAAAATGACAGTTTTTGAAACATAACTCCAAAAATACACATGCAAAATGTCTAATAATGCCTGAAGAAATGCATCTTCGAGAGTTTTTCAGAAAAAAAAACATTTGGTAAGGTTTGCAAAAACAAAATTTGATTTGTTACTCAATTTGACAGTAATGTACTTAGAATCCTGAGATAATGCGAAAAAAGCAATAAAAATGTAATCAAACATAATTCCTAATCCAAACGTGCAAAATGTCTAAAAATGCCTGTGATATTGAATACATGTGAGTTTTACTAGATACAGTTGTTTTTCAATGGTTTGCAAATACAAAAATGAGGTTTTACTCAATATGACTGTATACTGCAACACTCAATATGACAGTTATTTAAACATAACTCCTACACCACACATGAAAAATGGCTAATAATGCCTGAAATAATGCATCTTTGGGAGTTTTACTCGAAACATATGCTTTTTTAAATCTTGCAAATGCAAAAAGTAGTTTTTTACTCAATATGACTAGAATAGTCTTAGAATCCTGAGATATTGCGAAAAAAGCAATAAAAATGTATTCAAACATAACTTCTAAACAACAAATGCAAAATGGCTAATAATGCCTAGAGATATGTATTTTGGTTAGTTGTACTAGAAAAATGATCTTTTGTAAGGTTTGCAAAGACACAAGTTAGTTTTTTTTCCCCAATATAACAGTGTAACTGTCATACTAAATATGAAAGGTTTATAATCATAACTCCAAAACCAAATATGACATTTGTCTTAAAAAGCCTTTAATATTGAATTTATGTAAGTTTTAGCAGAATCAGGTATTTTGGAAAGAATCACAAATACAAATATAAGTTTTTACTGGCCTCATATTGGTCACACTCAAAATGACAGTTTTTGAAACATAACTCCAAAAATACACATGCAAAATGTCTAATAATGCCTGAAGAAATGCATTTTCGAGAGTTTTCCTGAAAAAAAAAACATTTGGTAAGGTTTGCAAAAACAAAATTTGAGTTGTTACTCAATTTGACAGTAATGTTCTTAGAATCCTGAGATAATGCGAAAAAAGCAATAAAAATGTATTCAAACATAATTCCTAATCCAAACGTGCAAAATGTCTAAAAAGGCCTGTGATATTGAATACATGTGAGTTTTACTAGATACAGTTGTTTTTCAATGGTTTGCAAATACAAAAATGAGGTTTTACTCAATATGACTGTATACTGTAACACTCAATATGACAGTTATTTAAACATAACTCCTACACCACACATGAAAAATGGCTAATAATGCCTGAAATAATGCATCTTTGGGAGTTTTACTCGAAACATATGCTTTTTTAAATCTTGCAAATGCAAAAAGTATTTTTTTTTACTCAATATGACTATAATAGTCTTAGAATCCTGAGATAATGCGAAAAAAGCAATAAAAATGTATTCAAACATAACTTCTAAATAACACATGCAAAATGGCTAATAATGCCTAGAGATATGTTTTTTTGTTAGTTGTACTAGAAAAATGATCTTTTGTAAGGTTTGCAAAGAGACAAGTTAGTTTTTTTTATTCAATATAACAGAGCAACTGTCATACTAAATATGAAAGGTTTATAATCATAACTCCAAAACCAAATATGACATTTGTCTTAAAAAGCCTTTAATATTGAATTTATGTAAGTTTTAGCAGAATCAGGTATTTTGGAAAGAATCACAAATACAAATATTAGATTTTACTGGCCTCATATTGGTCACACTCAAAATGACAGTTTTTGAAACATAACTCCAAAAATACACATGCAAAATGTCTAATAATGCCTGAAGAAATGCATCTTCGAGAGTTTTCCAGAAAAAAAAAAACATTTGGTAAGGTTTGCAAAAACAAAATTTGATTTGTTACTCAATTTGACAGTAATGTACTTAGAATCCTGAGATAATGCGAAAAAAGCAATAAAAATGTAATCAAACATAATTCCTAATCCAAACGTGCAAAATGTCTAAAAATGCCTGTGATATTGAATACATGTGAGTTTTACTAGATACAGTTGTTTTTCAATGGTTTGCAAATACAAAAATGAGGTTTTACTCAATATGACTGTATACTGTAACACTCAATATGACAGTTATTTAAACATAACTCCTACACCACACATGAAAAATGGCTAATAATGCCTGAAATAATGCATCTTTGGGAGTTTTACTCGAAACATAGGCTTTTTTAAATCTTGCAAATGAAAAAAGTAGTTTTTTACTCAATATGACTATAATAGTCGGAGAATCCTGAGATAATGCGAAAAAAGCAATAAAAATGTATTCAAACATAACTTCTAAACAACACATGCAAAATGGCTAATCATGCCTAGAGATATGTTTTTTTGTTAGTTGTACTAGAAAAATGATCTTTTGTAAGGTTTGCAAAGAGACAAGTTAGTTTTTTTTATTCAATATAACAGTGTAGCTGTCATACTAAATATGAAAGGTTTATAATCATAATTCCAAAACCAAATATGACATTTGTCTTAAAAAGCCTTTAATATTGAATTTATGTAAGTTCTAGCAGAATCAGGTATTTTGGAAAGAATCACAAATACAAATATTAGATTTTACTGGCCTCATATTGGTCACACTCAAAATGACAGTTTTTGAAACATAACTCCAAAAATACACATGCAAAATGTCTAATAATGCCTGAAGAAATGCATCTTCGAGAGTTTTCCTGAAAAAAAAAAAACATTTGGTAAGGTTTGCAAAAACAAAATTTGATGTGTTACTCAATTTGACAGTAATGTACTTAGAATCCCGAGATAATGCGAAAAAAGCAATAAAAATGTATTCAAACATAATTCCTAATCCAAACGTGCAAAATGTCTAAAAATGCCTGTGATATTGAATAAATGTGAGTTTTACTAGATACAGTTGTTTTTCAATGGTTTGCAAATACAAAAATGAGGTTTTACTCAATATGACTGTATACTGTAACACTCAATATGACAGTTATTTAAACATAACTCCTACACCACACATGAAAAATGGCAAATAATGCCTGAAATAATGAATCTTTGGGAGTTTTATTTGAAACATATGCTTTTTTAAATCTTGCAAATGGAAAAAGTAGTTTTTTAGTCAATGTGACTATAATAGTCTTACAATCCTGAGATAATGCGAAAAAAGCAATAAAAATTTATTCAAACATAACTTCTAAACAACACATGGAAAATGGCTAACAATGCCTAGAGATATGTGTTTTTGTTAGTTGTAATAGAAAAATCATCTTTTGTGAGGTTCACAAAGACACAAGTTGGTTTTTTATTCAATATAGCAGTACTAAATATGAAAGGTTTATAATCATAACTCCAAAACCATACATGAAATTTGTCCTAAAAACCCTGTAATATTGAATTTATGTGAGTTTTACCGGAATCAGGTATTTTGGAAAGGATCACAAATACAAAAATCAGGTTTTGTCAAAAATCAGGTTTGTCAAACTCAAAATGTCAGTTTTTGAAACATAACTCCAAAAATACACATGCAAAATGTCTAATAATGCCTGAAGAAATGCATATTGAGTGTTTTCCAGAAAAAAAACATTTGGTAGGGTTTGCAAAAACAAAAAGTATTTTTTTTTACTCAATTTGACAGTAATGTACCTAGACTCCTGAGATAATGCGTAAAAAGCAATAAAAATATATTCCAACATAATTCCTAATCCAAACGTGCAAAATGTCTAAAAATGCCTGTGATATTGAATACATGTGAGTTTTACTAGATACAGTTGTTTTTCTATGGTTTGCAAATACAAATTAGGTTTTACTCAATATGACTGTATACTGTAACACTCAATATGACAGTTATTTGAACATAACTCCTACACCACACATGAAAAATGGCTAATAATGCCTGAAATAATGCATCTTTGGGAGTTTTATTCGAAACATATGCTTTTTTAAAATCTTGCAAATGCAAAAAGTAGTTTTTTAGTCAATATGACTATAATAGTCTTACAATCCTGTGATAATGCAATAAAAGCAATAAAAATGTATTCAAGCATAACTTCTAAACAACACATGGAAAATTGCTACTAATGCCAAGATATATGTATTTTTATTAGTTGTACTAGAAAAATCATCTTTTGTGAGGTTCACAAAGACACAAGTTAGTTTTTTTATTCAATATAACAGTACTAAATATGAAAGGTTTATAATCATAACTCCAAAACCAAACATGAAATTTGTCTTGAAAAGCCTGTAATATTGAATTTATTTGAGTTTTACCGGAATCAGGTATTTTGGAAAGGATCACAAATACAAAAATCAGGTTTTGTCAAAAATCTGGTTTGTCAAACTCAAAATGTCAGTTTTTGAAACATAACTCCAAAAATACACATGCAAAATGTCTAATAATGCCTGAAGAAATGCATAATTTAGTGTTTTCCAGAAAAAAAAACATTTGGTAGGGTTTGCAAAAACAAAAATTATTTTTTTTACTCAATTTGACAGTAATGTACCTAGACTCTTGAGATAATGCGAAAAAAGCAATAAAAATGTATTCCAACATAATTCCTAATCCAAAAGTGCAAAATGTCTAAAAATGCCTGTGATATTGAATACATGTGAGTTTTACTAGATACAGTTGTTTTTCTATGGTTTGCAAATACAAAAAATGAGGTTTTACTCAATATGACTGTATACTGTAACACTCAATATGACAGTTATTTAAACATAACTCCTACACCACACATGAAAAATGGCTAATAATGCCTGAAATAATGCATCTTTGGGAGTTTTATTCGAAACATATGCTTTTTTAAATCTTGCAAAATGCAAAAAGTAGTTTTTTACTCAATATGACTATAATAGTCTTACAATCCTGAGATAATGCGAAAAAAGCAATAAAAATGTATTCAAACATAACTTCTAAACAACACATGGAAAATGGCTAGTAATGCCTAGAGATATGTATTTTTGTTAGTTGTAATAGAAAAATCATCTTTTGTGAGGTTCACAAAGACACAAGTTGGTTTTTTATTCAATATAACAGTACTAAATATGAAAGGTTTATAATCATAACTCCAAAACCATACATGAAATTTGTCTTAAAAACCCTGTAATATTGAATTTATGTGAGTTTAACCGGAATCAGGTATTTTGGAAAGGATCACAAATACAAAAATCAGGTTTTGTCAAAAATCAGGTTTGTCAAACTCAAAATGTCAGTTTTTGAAACATAACTCCAAAAATACACATGCAAAATGTATAATAATGCCTGAAGGAATGCATCTTTGAGAGTTTTCCAGAAAAAAAAAACTTTTGGTAGGGTTGCAAAAACAAAAAGTATTTTTTTTACTCAATTTGACAGTAATGTACTTAGAATCCTGAGATAATGCGAAAAAGCAATAAAAACGTATTCCAACATAATTCCTAATCCAAACGTACAAAATGTCTAAAAATGCCTGTGATATTGAATACATGTGAGTTTTACTAGATACAGTTGTTTTTCTATGGTTTGCAAATACAAAAATGAGGTTTTACTCGATATGACTATATACTGTAACACTCAATATGACAGTTATTTAAACATAACTCCTACACCACACATGAAAAATGGCTAATAATGCCTGAAATAATGCATCTTTGGGAGTTTTATTCGAAACATATGCTTTTTTAAATATTGCAAATGCAAAAAGTAGTTTTTTAGTCAATATGACTATAATAGTCTTACAATCCTGAGATAATGCGAAAAAAGCAATACAAATGTATTCAAGCATAACTTCTAAACAACACATGGAAAATGACTACTAATACCAAGATATATGTATTTTTGTTAGTTGTACTAGAAAAATCATCTTTTGTGAGGTTCACAAAGACACAAGTTAGTTTTTTTATTCAATATAACAGTACTAAATATGAAAGGTTTATAATCATAACTCCAAAACCATACATGAAATTTGTCTTGAAAACCCTGTAATTTCTGAATTTATGTGAGTTTTACCGGAATCAGGTATTTTGGAAAGGATCACAAATACAAAAATCAGGTTTTGTCAAAAATCAGGTTTGTCAAACTCTAAATGTCAGTTTTTGAAACATAACTCCAAAAATACACATGCAAAATATCTAATAATGCCTGAAGAAATGCATCTTCGAGAGTTTTCCTGAAAAAAAAAAACATTTGGTAAGGTTTGCAAAAACAAAATTTGATTTGTTACTCAATTTGACAGTAATGTACTTAGAATCCTGAGATAATGCGAAAAAAGCAATAAAAATGTATTCAAACATAATTCCTAATCCAAACGTGCAAAATGTCTAAAAATGCCTGTGATATTGAATACATGTGAGTTTTACTAGATACAGTTGTTTTTCAATGGTTTGCAAATACAAAAATGAGGTTTTACTCAATATGACTGTATACTGTAACACTCAATATGACAGTTATTTAAACATAACTCCTACACCACACATGAAAAATGGCCGATAATGCCTGAAATAATGCATCTTTGGGAGTTTTACTCGAAACATATGCTTTTTTAAATCTTGCAAATGCAAAAAGTAGTTTTTTACTCAATATGACTATAATAGTCTTACAATCCTGAGATAATGCGAAAAAAGCAATACAAATGTATTCACACATAACTTCTAAACAACACATGAAAAATGGCTAATAATGCCTAGAGATATGGTTTTTTTTGTTAGTTGTACTAGAAAAATGATCTTTTGTAAGGTTTGCAAAGACACAAATTAATTTTTTTATTGAATATAACAGTGTAACTGTCATACTAAATATGAAAGGTTTATAATGATAACTCCAAAACCAAATATGACATTTGTCTTAAAAAGCCTTTAATATTGAATTTATGTAAGTTTTAGCAGAATCAGGTATTTTTGAAAGAATCACAAATACAAATATTAGATTTTACTGGCCTCATATTGGTCACACTCAAAATGACAGTTTTTGAAACATAACTCCAAAAATACACATGCAAAATGTCTAATAATGCCTAAGAAATGCATCTTCGAGAGTTTTCCTGAAAAAAAAAAAACTTTTGGTAAGGTTTGCAAAAACAAAATTTGATTTGTTACTCAATTTGACAGTAATGTACTTAGAATCCTGAGATAATGCGAAAAAAGCAATAAAAATGTATTCAAACATAATTCCTAATCCAAACGTGCAAAATGTCTAAAAATGCCTGTGATATTGAATACATGTGAGTTTTACTAGATACGGTTGTTTTTCAATGGTTTGCAAATACAAAAATGAGGTTTTACTCAATATGACTGTATACTGTAACACTCAATATGACAGTTATTTAAACATAACTCCTACACCACACATGAAAAATGGCTAATAATGCCTGAAATAATGCATCTTTGGGAGTTTTACTCGAAACATATGCTTTTTGAAATCTTGCAAATGCAAAAAGGAGTTTTTTACTCAATATGACTATAATAGTCTTAGAATCCTGAGATAATGCGAAAAAAGCAATAAAAATGTATTCAAACATAACTTCTAAACAACACATGCAAAATGGCTAATAATGCCTAGAGATATATTTTTTTTGTTAGTTGTACTAGAAAAATGATCTTTTGTAAGGTTTGCAAAGACACAAGTTAGTTTTTTTATTCAATATAACAGTGTAACTGTCATACTAAATATGAAAGGTTTATAATCATAACTCCAAAACCAAATATGAAATTTGTCTTAAAAAGCCTTTAATATTGAATTTATGTGAGTTTTAGCAGAATCAGGTATTTTGGAAAGAATCACAAATACAAATATTAGATTTTACTGGCCTCATATTGGTCACACTCAAAATGACAGTTTTTGAAACATAACTCCAAAAATACACATAAAACATGTCTAATAATGCCTGAAGAAATGCATCTTCGAGAGTTTTCCTGAAAAAAAAAAAACATTTGGTAAGGTTTGCAAAAACAAAATTTGATTTGTTACTCAATTTGACAGTAATGTACTTAGAATCCTGAGATAATGCGAAAAAAGCAATAAAAATGTATTCAAACATAATTCCTAATCCAAACGTGCAAAATGTCTAAAAATGCCTGTGATATTGAATACATGTGAGTTTTACTAGATACAGTTGTTTTTCAATGGTTTGCAAATACAAAAATGAGGTTTTACTCAATATGACTGTTTACTGTAACACAATATGACAGTTATTTAAACATAACTCCTACACCACACATGAAAAATGGCTAATAATGCCTGAAATAATGCATCTTTGGGAGTTTTACTCGAAAAATATGCTTTTTTAAATCTTGCAAATGCAAAAAGGAGTTTTTTTACTCAATATGACTATGATAGTCTTAGAATCCTGAGATAATGCGAAAAAAGCAATAAAAATGTATTCAAACATAACTTCTAAACAACACATGCAAAATGGCTAATAATGCCTAGAGATATGTTTTTTTTGTTAGTTGTACTAGAAAAATGATCTTTTGTAAGGTTTGCAAAGACACAAGTTAGTTTTTTTATTCAATATAACAGTGTAACTGTCATACTAAATATGAAAGGTTTATAATCATAACTCCAAAACCAAATATGAAATTTGTCTTAAAAAGCCTTTAATATTGAATTTATGTGAGTTTTAGCAGAATCAGGTATTTTGGAAAGAATCACAAATACAAATATTAGATTTTACTGGCCTCATATTGGTCACACTCAAAATGACAGTTTTTGAAACATAACTCCAAAAATACACATAAAACATGTCTAATAATGCCTGAAGAAATGCATCTTCGAGAGTTTTCCTGAAAAAAAAAAAACATTTGGTAAGGTTTGCAAAAACAAAATTTGATTTGTTACTCAATTTGACAGTAATGTACTTAGAATCCTGAGATAATGCGAAAAAAGCAATAAAAATGTATTCAAACATAATTCCTAATCCAAACGTGCAAAATGTCTAAAAAGGCCTGTGATATTGAATACATGTGAGTTTTACTAGATACAGTTGTTTTTCAATGGTTTGCAAATACAAAAATGAGGTTTTACTCAATATGACTGTATACTGTAACACTCAATATGACAGTTATTTAAACATAACTCCTACACCACACATGAAAAATGGCTAATAATGCCTGAAATAATGCATCTTTGGGAGTTTTACTCGAAAAATATGCATTTTTAAATCTTGCAAATGCAAAAAGGAGTTTTTTACTCAATATGACTATGATAGTCTTAGAATCCTGAGATAATGCGAAAAAAGCAATAAAAATGTATTCAAACATAACTTCTAAACAACACATGCAAAATGGCTAATAATGCCTAGAGATATGTTTTTTTGTTATTTGTACTAGAAAAATGATCTTTTGTAAGGTTTGCAAAGACACAAGTTAGTTTTTTTATTCAATATAACAGTGTAACTGTCATACTAAATATGAAAGGTTTATAATCATAACTCCAAAACCAAATATGAAATTTGTCTTAAAAAGCCTTTAATATTGAATTTATGTGAGTTTTAGCAGAATCAGGTATTTTGGAAAGAATCACAAATACAAATATTAGATTTTACTGGCCTCATATTGGTCACACTCAAAATGACAGTTTTTGAAACATACTCCAAAAATACACATAAAACATGTCTAATAATGCCTGAAGAAATGCGTCTTCGAGAGTTTTCCTGAAAAAAAAAAACATTTGATAAGGTTTGCAAAAACAAAATTTGATTTGTTACTCAATTTGACAGTAATGTACTTAGAATCCTGAGATAATGCAAAAAAAGCAATAAAAATGTATTCAAACATAATTCCTAATCCAAACGTGCAAAATGTCTAAAAATGCCTGTGATATTGAATACATGTGAGTTTTACTAGATACAGTTGTTTTTCAATGGTTTGCAAATACAAAAATGAGGTTTTACTCAATATGACTGTATACTGTAACACTCAATACGACAGTTATTTAAACATAACTCCTACACCACACATGAAAAATGGCTAATAATGCCTGAAATAATGCATCTTTGGGAGCTTTACTCGAAAAATATGCTTTTTTAAATCTTGCAAATGCAAAAAGTAGTTTTTTACTCAATATGACTATAATAGTCTTAGAATCCTGAGATAATGCGAAAAAAGCAATAAAAATGTATTCAAACATAACTTCTAAACAACACATGCAAAATGGCTAATAATGCCTAGAGATATGTTTTTTTGTTATTTGTACTAGAAAAATGATCTTTTGTAAGGTTTGCAAAGACAAGAGTTAGTTTTTTTATTCAATATAACAGTGTAACTGTCATACTAAATATGAAAGGTTTATAATCATAACTCCAAAACCAAATATGAAATTTGTCTTAAAAAGCCTTTAATATTGAATTTATGTGAGTTTTAGCAGAATCAGGTATTTTGGAAAGAATCACAAATACAAATATTAGATTTTACTGGCCTCATATTGGTCACACTCAAAATGACAGTTTTTGAAACATAACTCCAAAAGTACATATGCAAAATGTCTAATAATGCCTGAAGAAATGCATCTTCGAGAGTTTTCCAGAAAAAAAACATTTGGTAAGGTTTGCAAAAACAAATTTTGATTTGTTACTCAATTTGACAGTAATGTACTTAGAATCCTGAGATAATGCGAAAAAGCAATAAAAATTTATTCAAACATAATTCCTAATCCAAGCGTGCAAAATGTCTAAAAATGCCTGTGGTATTGAATACATGTGAGTTTTACGAGATACAGTTGTTTTTCAATGGTTTGCAAATACAAAAATGAGGTTTTACTCAATATGACTGTATACTGTAACACTCAATATGACAGTTATTTAAACATAACTCCTACACCACACATGAAAAATGGCTAATAATGCCTGAAATAATGCATCTTTGGGAGTTTTACTCGAAACATATGCTTTTTTAAATCTTGCAAATGCAAAAAGTAGT
Organism: Nerophis ophidion; assembly: GCF_033978795.1. Taxonomy (NCBI): domain Eukaryota; kingdom Metazoa; phylum Chordata; class Actinopteri; order Syngnathiformes; family Syngnathidae; genus Nerophis; species Nerophis ophidion. The sequence continues at coordinate 171,707 of NW_026907077.1, forward strand.
TTTTTACTCAATATGACTATAATAGTCTTAGAATCCTGAGATAATGCCAAAAAAGCAATAAAAATGTATTCAAACATAACTTCTAAACAACACATGCAAAATGGCTAATAATGCCTAGAGATATGTTTTTTTTGTTAGTTGTACTAGAAAAATGATCTTTTGTAAGGTTTGCAAAGACACAAGTTAGTTTTTTTATTCAATATAACAGTGTAACTGTCATACTAAATATGAAAGGTTTATAATCATAACTCCAAAACCAAATATGAAATTTGTCTTAAAAAACCTTTAATATTGAATTTATGTGAGTTTTAGCAGAATCAGGTATTTTGGAAAGAATCACAAATACAAATATTAGATTTTACTGGCCTCATATTGGTCACACTCAAAATGACAGTTTTTGAAACATAACTCCAAAAATACATATGCAAAATGTCTAATAATGCCTGAAGAAATGCATCTTCGAGAGTTTTCCAGAAAAAAAACATTTGGTAAGGTTTGCAAAAACAAATTTTGATTTGTTACTCAATTTGACAGTAATGTACTTAGAATCCTGAGATAATGCGAAAAAGCAATAAAAATGTATTCAAACATAATTCCTAATCCAAGCGTGCAAAATGTCTAAAAATGCCTGTGATATTGAATACATGTGAGTTTTACTAGATACAGTTGTTTTTCAATGGTTTGCAAATACAAAAATGAGGTTTTACTCAATATGACTGTATACTGTAACACTCAATATGACAGTTATTTAAACATAACTCCTACACCACACATGAAAAATGGCTAATAATGCCTGAAATAATGCATCTTTGGGAGTTTTACTCGAAACATATTCTTTTTTAAATCTTGCAAATGCAAAAAGTAGTTTTTTACTCAATATGACTATAATAGTCTTAGAATCCTGAGATAATGCGAAAAAAGCAATAAAAATGTATTCAAACATAACTTCTAAACAACACATGCAAAATGGCTAATAATGCCTAGAGATATGTTTTTTTGTTATTTGTACTAGAAAAATGATCTTTTGTAAGGTTTGCAAAGACACAAGTTAATTTTTTTATTCAATATAACAGTGTAACTGTCATACTAAATATGAAAGGTTTATAATCATAACTCCAAAACCAAATATGACATTTGTCTTAAAAAGCCTTTAATATTGAATTTATGTAAGTTTTAGCAGAATCAGGTATTTTGGAAAGAATCACAAATACAAATATTAGATTTTACTGGCCTCATATTGGTCACACTCAAAATGACAATTTTTTAAATATAACTCCAAAAATACACATGCAAAATGTCTAATAATGCCTAAGAAATGCATCTTCGAGAGTTTTCCTGAAAAAAAAAAAACTTTTGGTAAGGAATGCAAAAACAAAATTTGATTTGTTACTCAATTTGACAGTAATGTACTTAGAATCCTGAGATAATGCGAAAAAAGCAATAAAAATGTATTCAAACATAATTCCTAATCCAAACGTGCAAAATGTCTAAAAATGCCTGTGATATTGAATACATGTGAGTTTTACTAGATAAAGTTGTTTTTCAATGGTTTGCAAATACAAAAATGAGGTTTTACTCAATATGACTGTATACTGTAACACTCAAAATGACCGTTATTTAAACATAACTCCTACACCACACATGAAAAATGGCTAATAATGCCTGAAATAATGCATCTTTGGGAGTTTTACTCGAAACATTTGCTTTTTTAAATCTTGCAAATGCAAAAAGTAGTTTTTTACTCAATATGACTGTAATAGTCTTAGAATCCTGAGATAATGCGAAAAAAGCAATAAAAATGTATTCAAACATAACTTCTAGACAACACATGCAAAATGGTTAATAATGCCTAGAGATATGTTTTTTTGTTAGTTGTACTAGAAAAATGATCTTTTGTAAGGTTTGCAAAGACACAAGTTAGTTTTTTTATTCAATATAACTGTGTAACTGTCATACTAAATATGAAAGGTTTATAATTATAACTCCAAAACCAAATATGAAATTTGTCTTAAAAAGCCTTTAATATTGAATTTATGTGAGTTTTAGCAGAATCAGGTATTTTGGAAAGAATCACAAATACAAATATTAGATTTTACTGGCCTCATATTGGTCACACTCAAAATGACAGTTTTTGAAACATAACTCCAAAAATACACATGCAAAATGTCTAATAATGCCTGAAGAAATGCATCTTCGAGAGTTTTCCAGAAAAAAAAACATTTGGTAAGGTTTGCAAAAACAACATTTTATTTGTTACTCAAATTGACAGTAATGTACTTAGAATCCTGAGATAATGCGAAAAAAGCAATCGTCAAAATAAGTAGAAACCCCCCTTTAGAGGACCTATTTAACCGCGTATTTCCCCGCTTTAGGGGTTAGAAGCAAGGCTGGACCGTAGGGCCCCACTGGTGTATAATGAAGGCCAGGAATGTAATCGCTTATGTAAACTGTATCTGTGATAGTACTCACAAAAGGTGATGATGTATAAATAATCAAATGTGTGACAAAGAAGAGACTTCTTTGTCGAATTGAGTTCTGTTTGGAGAGCTGGGAATGTTCTTTTCAGTCCAAGCAGTTCAGAGGTCTTTCCTGTGGTCCATTCGATGCAACGTTGAAGAACGAAATCCCCTATAATAGCGAATTCAACACTGCTATATACCTTTGGTTTCGGGGTGGTTACCCCGTTGCTATGTCATTGCTATGGAGATACAACACATGACATTATTCTCATCAATACATTGGTTGTTCCACATGTGACCCTTGCCTCAACTCTCCCTTGGCTCAGTATACTTGTTGCTATTCTAAAACTGGCTGCATCCGGAGTCTTTCGGACTCTTGCCCAACATCCCGTTATTCCCCCACATCAGCACGCGCTATGTCACGTCAACCTCCGCTACCGCGTGATGTTTATGGCTCCAAAAACATGTCACAACAAGTTCCTCCTTACTGCCTTGTTGCTGAGAAGGTCTTAACTAACGCAGATGGTTGTCCAGAGTAGCCTTCCACTTTGCCATACCTGAATGTTGGTCAAAGGTCACCTATCCTTTTCACATGTTGATTTACACATTTGATTATTTATACATCATCACCTTTTGTGAGTACTATCACAGATACAGTTTACATAAGCGATTACTTTCCTGGCCTTCATTATACACCAGTGGGGCCCTACGGTCCAGCCTTGCTTCTAACCCCTAAAGCGGGGAAATACGCGGTTAAATAGGTCCTCTAAAGGGGGGTTTCTACTTATTTTGACACCCCCTTCTAGAAACCCTTGGTAGGGGGATCAGCCGCTGAGGGCGTAACAATTGAATCGATACCAGAGGGTGCGCTTGGGGGAGCCGGTGAGATCGGGGAAGAATCCAGATACCCTACCGGCTCGAAGGCGTCGTCAACGACCTTATAATCCCCCAACGCTTGCAAGAGAGCCGTCAAAGCATCCTCGGCCCCCCCGGCATTCCCGGAGGGCACCGGTGAAGCTTCCAGCATCACAGGCGGGGAAGTAGGCTCGGGCGTCTCAGGCCGGGGTATGAACTCCGGTGTCCTCATCGCGGTCGGCCGTTCCGGTAATCCCGGCAGGGCCGCCAATTTCGGGCGCTTTAGCAGTGGTGGATCAGCGAAGGGCGGCTGCACAGGCGAGCTGAGGGGACCGTCAGACACCGGGCTAGCAGCAGGCGCCTGTTCTCTAAAGACCCTTGCCATCGTCTGAAGGCCAAAGTCAGTGAAGCAGGTCTCCATCACGTGCACCATCACCCTTGCGTCAAGGTCCGCTTGTGCCTGCGCGCCGCTACCTTCGTCAGAGCTCCCCTCGGAGACGGGGGTGACCGGCACAGCCGCAACTTCCGCCTGGGTGCTATCCGCCAACCCCACACTTGGCGGGGCGGACGTAGACCCGGGAAGCACGGCGGCCACAGGAAGCACCGTCCCCACTTTCGGACCTAGGGTTACCCGGCCTTCCACCGCGGCCAACGGAGCCACAGCCACTTCCACAGGTGGCGGGGCAACCGCTACCTCAGCCGGAACGGGGGCCTTCGCCACCGCTCCCGGCTCAGGGACTGAAGCCACCACCACAAGCGAAGGGGCGTTGTTCGACACCACCGGTACTGGGGCTACCTTCGCCACCAGACTTACCACGGCGTCTGCTCCCTCATCCAACCCCGAGTCATCCGGGACAGGCCTGACCCCCGCTGGGGAGGGCGGGCCGGATTCCTGACCAGACTCTGAGCTGATAGACACTGGGGAGGCGAGGTCCCTGGGGACCCTCAACCCACAGTGTCTCCTCATGACATGCGGCGGAAGCCGGTTTCCCTCCCGAGTCAACACACGCCATGGACCTTCAGGAGCCACCCGCCTAGCACTGATTGCCAGGAACCTACCATCCCCCGAAGCGTGTGTAGAGGTCACTCTTGACCCATCCATAAACTCCCACACCGTGGTATACACAGAAGAATAGAGGGCACCTACCACCATGCGGGGCACCACCAGGGATCCCCCTCCTCCGATACACCACAGAGGTGTAGCGCTGGACAGGAATTTTCCGATTGTTTGATTGTTGCTTTGATAAACTGCACGCATCATGGTTAGCCACCTCAGTAACGGGGATTTTCCGATTGTTTGTTTGTTGCTTTGATAAACTGCACGCATCATAGTTAGCCACCTCAGTAAAACACATGTCCAACTCTGAAACACTCAAAGCAGAAAAAACGTGTTCTAATTTAACTGACTCCTTACCCAGACCAGTAGTCTCGCATTTTCCATTTAAATCCGTCTTCAGGATGGAGGGAAGTGGTGTTCTGTGGGGATTAGCCTTCTGCTTTGTTTTTAGCCCCGCTCGACATCCGCATTTCCGATCACACCGCTGGCGTCTGCTCCGTAGACGGCCCCCGCTGCTACTAGACTCCTCTGTTTCACAGGCCGCTGGATGTAGCTCAGGATTCTAAGACTATTATAGTCATATTGAGTAAAAAAATACTTTTTTCATTTGCAATATTTAAAAAAGCATATGTTTCGAGTAAAACTCCCAAAGATGCATTATTTCAGGCATTATTAGCCATTTTTCATGTGTGGTGTAGGAGTTATGTTTAAATAACTGTCATATTGAGTGTTACAGTATACAGTCATATTGAGTAAAATCTCATTTTTTTATTTGCAAACTATAGAAAAAAAACTCACATTTTTCATTACCACAGGCATGTTTAGACATTTTGCCCGTTTGGATTAGGAATTATGTTGGAATACATTTTTATTGCTTTTTTCTTATTTTCTCAGGATTCTAAGTACATTACTGTCAAATTTAGTAAAAAAAATTTTTTTTTTTTTTGCAAACCTTACCAAATATTTTTTTTCAGGAAAACTCTCAAAGATACATTTCTTCAGGCATTATTAGACATTTTACATTTCTACTTTTGGAGTTATGTTTCAAAATTGTCATTATGAGTGTGACCAATATGAGGCCGGTAAAACCCAATTTTTGTATTTGTGAACCTTTCCAAAATACATGATTCTGCTAAAACTAACATACATTCAATATTACAGGCTTTTTTTTAGGAAGATTTAATGTTTGGTTTTGGAGTTATGATTTTAAACCTTTCATATTTAGTATGACAGTTATACTGTTATATTGAACAAAAAAAACTAACTTGTGACTTTGATAACCTTACAAAAGATAATTTTTCTAGTACATCTAACAAAAATTCATATCTCTCGTCATTATTAGCCATTTTGCATGTGTTGTTTGGAAGTTATGTTTGAATACAATTTTATTGCTTTTTTTCGCATTATCTCAGAATTCAAAGAACATTATAGTCATATTGAGTAAAAAAATACATTTTGCATTTGCAACATTTAAAAAAGCACATGTTTCGAGTAATACTCACAACCATGCATTATTTCAGGCATTATTAGTCATTTTTCATGTGTGGTCTAGGAATTATGTTTAAATAACTGTCATATTTAGTGTTACAGTATACATTCATATTGAGTAAAACCTAAATTTGTATTTGCAAACCATAGAAAAACAAGTGTATCTAGTACAACTCACATTTATTGAATATCACAGGCCTTTTTAGACATGTTGCACGGTTGGATTGGGAATTATGTTGGAATACATTTGTATTGCTTTTTTTCGTATTATCTCAGGATTCTAAATGATTTACAGTCAAATTTAGTAAAAAAATACTTTTTGTTTATTCAAACCTTACAAAATGTTTTTTTTCCAGTAAAACTCGCAAATATACATTTCTTCAGGCATTTTTTTGTAATTTTGCATGTGTATTTTTGGAGATATGGTTCAAAAACTGTCTTATTGAGTGTGACCAATGTGAGGCCAGTAAAACCAAATTTTTGTATTTGTGAACCTTTCCAAAATACCTGATTCGGGTAAAACTCACATAAAGTCAATATTACAGGCTTTTTTAGACAGATTACATGTTTGGTTTTGGAGTTATGTTTATGAGCCTTTCATATTTAGTATGACAGTTATACTGTTATATTAAAAAAAAAAAAAATGGTATCTTTGCAAACACTGTAAAAAATAAATTCTGTAAAAAAAACGGGCATTTACTGGCAGCTACGGCTGCCAAACAAAAACCATAAAATTAAAGTAAAACATTGTAAACCAAATAATGATCAAAAACATTATATTTACAGAAATGTTCATGAAATGTTTTGGGGAGAAATATCGTAATTTTACAGATTTTTACAAAATTATTAAGATCAACCACCTTTAATAAAGTGACAATGCAAACAGTTCTGCAGAAAAATACCTTTATTCTAAAGAGTTTTTCCAAATTATTACGATCAATCACCTTTAGTGAAGTGACAAAGCTGGCGGTTCCACAGAAAAATACCATTGTTTAACAGATTTTTTCTGAATTGTTAGGATCAGGGGTGTCTCATTCACTTTACCGGTGGGCCACTGGATGCAGGAAATTGATACAAAGTGGGTTAACCTTGCATGAATCGCTATCCCAACCTAGCAACGTACTTACCAATCCCACCATTTCACCCCGATAATTTCACTACCCTCATATAGGATTGACTCAAAGCTTGGCCGGGCGAATATGACAAGTAATACCGCGGTGGGCTTTTTTGTACGCTCATTCACCAAATCATAAGCGTGCCAAATGAGACATGTGATGTGCACGGTATTGTTGTGCATATGATAGTGACTGCAAGATATACTTGGTCAACAGCCACACAGGTCACACTGACGGTGGCTGTACAAACAACTTTAAATCTGTTACAAATATGCACCACACTGTGAACCCACATCGAACAAGAATGATAAACACATTTCAGGAAAACATCCGCACTGTAATAAAACATAAACACAACATAGAAAATACCCAGAAGCCCAAGCAGCGCTGACTCTTCCGGGCTACAATCCCGCTACCACCCAACCCCGTACCCAAAAACATCACCGCCCCCCTCCGTGCGTTGGTTGAGCTGGGCGGGGTTAGGTGGTGGGGGTGTATATTGTAACACATGGAATTCTAGGAATTGTTTCTGTTGTGTTAATGTTGTGTTACGGTGACGATGTTCTCCTGAAATGTGTTTGTCAGTCTTGATTGATGTGGCTCCACAGTGTGGCGCATATTTGTAACATTGTTAAAGTTGTTTTTACGGCCACCGTCAGTATGATCTGTACGGCTGTTGACTGTTGATTAAGTATGTCTTGCAGTCATTCATGTATGTCATATTACAGGGAAAAAAATGTAATAGTTAGTTTGAGCATACACCTTTTATAAGAGGCTACATATATTTTTCGCCTTGAATGTGAAACTACACATAAATATTTAAAACATTTGATTTACCTTAAAATTACATATAAAACTTTTAGATTGTTAGTATGGACGAATACTTTTATATAACAAGCTACATATTTAATTAAAGCTAATTACTGTAATTTTACATGAAATTGAAAGTAACTTGAGAAAACAGAAAATAATATGTATAATTAATTTGGTATTTTTCTGTAAAAAAATAGGAATATACATAGTTCGTCGACTGGTATATTATTCAAAATAACAGGTGGTTTGTTTATTTACAGATAATGTCATGAATTCTACAGTTTTATAACCTATCTAAAAAAATTGAAAAATTACAGTAGAAATTTAGAGTAAACTAACCATAAAAATTAGATTTTTTTTTTTTACAGTGAACCTTACAAAAGATCATTTTTCTACTACAACTAACAAAGATACACAACTCTAGGCATTATTAGCCGTTTTGCATGTGTTGTTTAAAAGTTGTGTGTGAAAACTTTTTTATTGCTTTTTTCGCATTATCTCAGGATTCCAATAACATTATTGTCATATTGAGTAAAACAACAATTTTTTTGCATTGCACAGATTTAAAAAAGCAATCGTTTCGAGTAAAACTCCCAAAGATGCATTATTTCAGGCATTATTAGCCATGTGTGGTGTAGGAGTTATTTTTAAATAACTGTCATATTGAGTGTTACAGTATACAGTCATATTGAGTAAAACCTAATTTTTGGATTTGCAAACCATAGAAAATCCACTATATCTAGTAAAACTCACATGGATTCAATATCACAGGCATTTTTAGACATGTTGCACGTTTGGATTAGGAATTATGTTGGAATACATTTTTAGTGCTCTTTTTGCATTATCTCAGGATTTTAAGTACATTACTGTCAAATTGGGTAGAACATTTCTTTTTGTTTTTGCAAACCTTACAAAATGTTTTTTTTCCAGTAAAACTCACAAATATACATTTCTTCAGGCATTTTTTTGTAATTTTGCATGTGTATTTTTGGAGATATGGTTCAAAAACTGTCTTATTGAGTGTGACCAATGTGAGGCCAGTAAAACCAAATTTTTGTATTTGTGAACCTTTCCAAAATACCTAATTCAGGTAAAACTCACATAAAGTCAATATTACAGGCTTTTTTTAGACAGATTTCATGTTTGGTTTTGGAGTTATGTTTATTAACCTTTCATATTTAGTATGACAGTTTTAATGTTATATTGAATAAAAAAACAAACGTTTATCCTTGCAAACACTGTAAAAATAAATTTTGTAAAAAAACGGTCATTTACTGGCACCTACGGCTGCCAAACAAAAACCATAAAACTAAAGTAAAACATTGTAAACCAAATAATGATCAAAAATATTATATTTACAGAAATTTTCATGAAACGTTTTGGGGTGAAATATCGTAATTTTACAGATTTTTACAAAATTTTTAAGATCAACCACCTTTAATAAAGTGACGATGCAAACAGTTCTGCAGAAAAATACCTTTATTCTAAAGAGTTTTTCCAAATTATTACGATCAACCACTTTTAGTGAAGTGACAATGCTGGCGGTTCCACAGAAAAATGCCATTGTTTTACAGATTTTTTCTGAATTGTTAGGATCAGGGTTGTCTCATTGACTTTAGCGGGGAGCCACTGGATGCAGGAACTTGATGCAAAGTGGATTCACCTTGCATGAATGGCTACCCCACCCTAGCAACATACTTACCGATCCTACCATTTCACTGTGAGAATGTTACTGAACGTCATGTAGGATTGACCCAAAGTCTGGCCGGTTGACTTTTTATACGCTCAGTCACCAAATCATCAGCATGCCTACTGATGAGTGTGATGTGCATGGTATTGCCATGCACGTGTTAGTGACTGCAAAACATACTTGGTCAACAGCCACACAGGTCACACTGCTGGTGGCTGTAAAAACAACTTTAACACTGTTACAAAATATGCACCACACTGTGAATCCACATCGAACAAGAATGATAAACACATTTCAGGAAAACACCCTCACTGTAACAAAACATAAACACAACATAACATAACACATACCCACAAGCCCATGCAGCGCTGATTCTTCCGGGCTACACCCCTGCTAACACCCAACCCCGCGCCCCAAAACATCACCGCCCCCCTCCATGCGTTGGTTGAGGTGGGCGGGGTTAGGTGGTGGGGGTGTATATTGTAACACATGGAATTCTGGGTTTTGTTTCTGTTGTGTTAATGTTGTGTTACGGTGAAGATGTTCTCTTGAAATGTGTTTGTCATTCTTGTTTGATGTGGCTGCACAATGTGGCGCATATTTGTTACATTGTTAAAGTTGTTTGTACGGCCACCGTCAGTGTGATATGTAAGGCTGTTGACTGTTGATTAAGTATGTCTTGCAGTCACTCATGTATGTCATATTACAGGGAAAAAAATGTAAATGTTAGTTTGAGCATAAACCTTTTATAAGAGACTACATATATTTTTTGCCTTGAATGTGAAAATACACATAAATATTAAAAAAAAATAATTTACCTTAAAATTACATTAACATTACAAAACATTTCTTTTTGTTTTTGCAAACCTTACAAAATGTTTTTTTTTCCAGTAAAACTCACAAAGATACATTTCTTCAGGCATTTTTTTGTAATTTTGCATGTGTATTTTTGGAGATATGGTTCAAAAACTGTCTTATTCAGTGTGACCAATGTATGGCCAGTAAAACCTAATTATGTGAACCTTTCCAAAATACTTAATTCAGGTAAAACTCACATAAAGTCAATATTACAGGGTTTTTTAGACAGATTTCATGTTTGGTTTTGGAGTTATGTTTATGAACCTTTCATATTTAGTATGACAGTAATACTGTTGTATTAAATAAAAAAAAATTGTATCATTGCAAACACTGTAAAAATACATTCTGTAAAAAAACGGGCATTTACAGGCAGCTACGGCTGCCAAACAAAAACCATAAAATTAAAGTAAAACATTGTAAACCAAATAATGATCAAAAACATTATATTTACAAAACTTTTCATGAAACGTTTTGGGGAGAAATATCGTAATTTTACAGATTTCTACTAAATTATTAAGATCAACCACCTTTAATAAAGTGACGATGCAAACAGTTCCGCAGAAAAAAAAACCTTTATTCTTCAGAGTTTTTCCAAATTATTACGATTAACCACCTTTAGTGAAGTGACAATGCTGGCGGTCCCACAAAAAAATACCATTGTTCAACAGATTTTTTCTGAATTGTTAGGATCAGGGGTGTCTCATTGACTTTAGCAGGGGGCCACTGGATGCAGGAAATTGATACAAAGTAGGTTAACCTTTCATGATTGGCTATCCCACCCTAGCTACATACTTACCATTCCTATCATTTCACCACGAGAATTTCACTGACCCTCATGTAGGGTTGACTCAAAGCTTGGCCGGGCGAATATGACACGTAATACCGTGGTGGGTTTTATTGAACGCTCATTCATCAAATCATCAGCGTGCCATTTGAAGCATGTGATGAGCACGGTTTTGTCGGTCATTTGAAAAGCGACTGCAAGATATACTTGGCCAACAGCCACACAGGTCACACTGACGGTGGCTGTACAAACAACTTTAACACTGTTACAAATATGCACCACACTGTGAACCCACATCGAACAAGAATGATAAACACATTTCAGGAAAACATCCTCACTGTAATAAAACATAAACACAACATAACAAATACCCAGAACCCCTAGCAGCGCTGACTCTTCCGGGCTACAATCCCGCTACCACCCAACCCCGTGCCCCAAAACATCACTGCCCCCCTCCGTGCGTTGGTTGAGCTGGGCGGGGTTTGGTGGTGGGGGTGTATATTGTATCACATGGAATTCTAGGAATTGTTTCTGTTGTGTTAATGTTGTGTTACGGTGACGATGTTCTCCTGAAATGTGTTTGTCATGTTTGTCTTGTTTGATGTGGCTCCATAGTGTGGCGCATATTTGTAACATTGTTAAAGTCGTTTGTACGGCCACCGTCAGTGTGATCTGTAAGGCTGTTGACTGTTGATTAAGTATGTCTTGCAGTCATTCATGTATGTCATATTACAGGGAAAAAAAATGTAATAGTTAGTTTGAGCATAAACCTTTTATAAGAGGCTACATATATTTTTTGCCTTGAATGTGAAAATACACATAAATATTAAAAAAAATTGATTTACCTTAAAATTACATATAAAACTTTTAGATTGTTAGTATGGACAAATACTTTTATATAACAAGCTACATATTTAATTAAAGTTAATTACTGTAATTTTACATGAAATTGAAAGTAATTTGAGAAAACAGAAAATAATATGTATAATTAATTTGGTATTTTTCTGTAAAAAAATAGGAATATACATAGTTCGTCATTACTGGTATATTATTCAAAATAACAGGCGGTTTGTTTATTTACAGATAATGTCATGAATTCTACAGTTTTATAACCTATCTAAAAAAAATTGAAAAATTACAGTAGAAATTTAGAGTAAACTAACCATAAAAATTGGATTTTTTTTTTTACAGTGAACCTTACAAAAGATCATTTTTCTACTACAACTAACAAAGATACACAACTCCAGGCATTATTAGACGTTTTGCATGTGTTGTTTAAAAGTTGTGGTTGAAAACTTTTTTATTGCTTTTTTCGCATTATCTCAGGATTCCTATAACATTATTGTCATATTGAGTAAAACAGCATTTATTTGCATTGCACAGATTTAAAAAAGCAATCGTTTCGAGTAAAACTCCCAAAGATGCATTATTTCAGGCATTATTAGCAATGTGTGGTGTAGGAGTTATGTTTAAATAACTGTCATATTGAGTGTTACAGTGTACAGTCATATTGAGTAAAACCTAATTTTTGGATTTGCAAACCATAGAAAATCAACTATATCTAGTAAAACTCACATGGATTCAATATCACAGGCATTTTTAGACATTTTGCACGTTCGGATTAGGAATTATGTTGGAATACATTTTTATTGCTCTTTTTGCATTATCTCAGGATTTTAAGTACATTACTGTCAAATTGGGTGAAACATTTCTTTTTGTTTTTGCAAACCTTATAAAATGTTTTTTTATTCAGTAAAACTCACAAAGATACATTTCTTCAGGCATTTTTTTGTAATTTTGCATGTGTATTTTTGGAGATATGGTTCAAAAACTGTCTTATTGAGTCCGACCAATGTGAGGCCAGTAAAACCAAATTTTTGTATTTGTGAACCTTTCCAAAATACCTAATTCAGGTAAAACTCACATAAAGTCAATATTACAGGCTTTTTTAGACAGATTTCGTTTTTGGTTTTGGAGTTATGTTTATTAACCTTTCATATTTAGTATGACAGTTTTACTGTTATATTGAATAAAAAAACTAACTTTTATCTTTGCAAACACTGTAAAAATAAATTTTGTAAAAAAACGGTCATTTACTGGCAGCTACGGCTGCCAAACAAAAACCATAAAACTAAAGTAAAACATTGTAAACCAAATAATGATCGAAAATATTATATTTACAGAAATTTTCATGAAACATTTTGGGGTGAAATATCGTAATTTTACAGATTTTTACTAAATTATTAAACTCAACCACCTTTAATAAAGTGACGATGCAAACAGTTCTGCAGAAAAATACCTTTATTCTAAAGAGTTTTTCCAAATTATTACGATCAACCACTTTTAGTGAAGTGACAATGCTGGCGGTTCCACAGAAAAATACCATTGTTTTACAGATTTTTTCTGAATAGTAAGGATCAGTGGGGTCTCATTGACTTTAGCGGGGGGCCACTGGATGCAGGAACTTGATGCAAAGTGGATTCACCTTGCATGAATGGCTACCCCACCCTAGCAACATACTTACCGATCCTACCATTTCACTGTGAGAATTTTACTGACCGTCATGTAGGATTGACCCAAAGTCTGGCCGGTTGACTTTTTATACGCTCATTCACCAAATCGTCAGGATGCCTACTGATGAGTGTGATGTGCATGGTATTGTCATGCACGTGATAGTGACTGCAAAACATACTTGGTCAACAGCCACACAGGTCACACTGCTGGTGGCTGTACAAACAACTTTAACACTATGAATCCACATCGAACAAGAATGATAAACACATTTCAGGAAAACATCCTCACTGAAACAAAACATAAACACAACATAACATAACAAATACCCACAAGCCCATGCAGCGCTGACTCTTCCGGGCTACACCCCTGCTACCACCCAACCCCGCGCCTCAAAACATCACCGCCCCCTCCGTGCGTTGGTTGAGGTGGGCGGGGTTAGGTGGTGGGGGTGTATATTGTAACACATGGAATTCTGGGTATTGTTTCTGTTGTGTTAATGTTGTGTTACGGTGAAGATGTTCTCCTGAAATGTGTTTGTCATTCTTGTTTGATGTGGCTCCACAATGTGGGGCATATTTGTAACATTGTTAAAGTTGTTTGTACGGCCACCGTCAGTGTGATCTGTAAGGCTGTTGACTGTTGATTAAGTATGTCTTGCAGTCACTCATGTATGTCATATTACAGGGAAAAAAATGTAAATGTTAGTTTGAGCATAAACCTTTTATAAGAGGCTACATATATTTTTCGCATTGAATGTGAAAATACACATAAATATTTAAAAAAATTTATTTACCTTAAAATTACATTAACATTACAAAACATTTCTTTTTGTTTTTGCAACCCTTACAAAATGTTTTTTTTTATCCAGTAAAACTCACAAAGATACATTCCTTCAGGCATTTTTTTGTAATTTTGCATGTGTATTTTTGGAGATAGGGTTCAAAAACTGTTTTATTGAGTGTGACCAATGTGAGGCCAGTAAAACCAAATTTTTGTATTTGTGAACCTTTCCAAAATACCTAATTCAGGTAAAACTCACACAAAGTCAATATTACAGGCTTTTTTAGACAGATTTCATGTTTGGTTTTGGAGTTATGTTTATTAACCTTTCATATTTAGTATGACAGTTTTACTGTTATATTGAATAAAAAAACTAACTTTTATCTTTGCAAACACTGTAAAAATAAATTTTGTAAAAAAACGGTCATTTACTGGCAGCTACGGCTGCCAAACAAAAACCATAAAACTAAAGTAAAACATTGTAAACCAAATAATGATCAAAAATATTATATTTACAGAAATTTTCATGAAACGTTTTGGGGTGAAATATCGTAATTTTACAGATTTTTTCTAAATTATTAAGCTCAACCACCTTTAATAAAGTGACGATGCAAACAGTTCTGCAGAAAAATACCTTTATTCCAAAGAGTTTTTCCAAATTATTACGATCAACCACTTTTAGTGAAGTGACAACGCTGGCGGTTCCACAGAAAATTTCTACTGTAATTTTTAGATTTTTTTAAATAGGTTATAGAATTGAAGACATTATCTATAAATTAAAAAAACGCCTGTTATTTTAAGTAATATGCCAGTAATGACAAACTATGTATAATCCTATTTTTTTTTTATAGAAAAATACCAAATTATTTATACATATTATTTTCTGTTTTCTCAAATTACTTTCAATTTCATGTAAAATTACAGTAATTAACTTTAATTAAATATGTAGCTTGTTATATAAAAGTATTTGTTCATACTAACAATCTAACAGTTTTATATGTAATTTTAAGGTAAATCAAATGTTTTCAACATTTATGTGTATTTTCACATTCAAGTCGAAAAATATATGTAGCCTCTTATAAAAGGTTTATGATCAAACTAACATTTAAATTTTTTTCCCTGTAATATGACAGACACGAGTGACTGCAAGACATACTTAATCAACAGTCAACAGCCTTACAGATCACACTGACGGTGGCAGTACAAACAACTTTAACAATTTTACAAATATGCGCCACATTGTGGAGCCACATCAAACAAGAATGACAAACACATTTCAGGAGAACATCTTCACCGTAACACAACATTAACACAACAGAAACAATACCCAGAATTCCATGTGTTACAATATACACCCCCACCACCTAACCCCGCCCACCTCAACCAACGCTTTTTTCGCATTATCAATCAATCAATCAATCAATCAATGTTTAGTTATATAGCCCTAAATCACTAGTTTCTCAAAGGGCTGCACAAACCACCACGACATCCTCGGTAGGCCCACATAAGGGCAAGGAAAACTCACACCCAGTGGGACATCGGTGACAATAATGACCCAGTGGGACGTCGGTGACAATAATGACTATGAGAACCTTAGAGAGGAGGAAAGCAATGGATGTCGAGCGGGTCTAACATGATACTGTGAAAGTTCAATCCACAATGGATCCAACACAGTCGCGAGAGTCCAGTCCAAAGCGGATCCAACACAGCAGCGAGAGTCCCGTTCACAGTGGAGCCAGCAGGAAACCATCCCAAGCGGAGGCGGATCAGCAGCGCAGAGATGTCCCCAGCCAATACACAGGCAAGCATTACATGGCCACCGGATCGGACCGGACCCCCTCCACAAGGGAGAGTGGGACATAGAAGAAAAAGAAAAGAAACGGCAGATCAACTGGTCTAAAAAGGGAGTCTATTTAAAGGCTAGAGTATACAAATGAGTTTTAAGGTGAGACTTAAAGGCTTCTACTGAGGTGGCATCTCGAACTGTTACCGGGAGGGCATTCCAGAGTACTGGAGCCCGAACGGAAAACGCTCTGTAGCCCGCAGACTTTTTTTGGGCTTTGGGAATCACTAACAAGCCGGAGTCCTTTGAACGCAGATTTCTTGCCGGGACATATGGTACAATACAATCGGCAAGATAGGATGGAGCTAGAACGTGTAGTATTTTATACGTAAGTAGTAAAACCTTAAAGTCACATCTTAAGTGCACAGGAAGCCAGTGCAGGTGAGCCAGTGCAGGCGTAATGTGATCAAACTTTCTTGTTCTTGTCAAAAGTCTAGCAGCCGCATTTTGTACCAACTGTAATCTTTTAATGCTAGACATGGGGAGACCCGAAAATAATACGTTACAGTAGTCGAGGCGAGACGTAACAAACGCATGGATAATGATCTCAGCGTCTTTAGTGGACAGAATGGAGCGAATTTTAGCGATATTACGGAGATGAAAGAAGGCCGTTTTAGTAACGCTTTTAATGTGTGCCTCAAAGGAGAGAGTTGGGTCGAAGATAATACCCAGATTCTTTACCGTGTCGCCTTGTTTAATTGTTTGGTTGTCAAATGTTAGAGTTGTATTATTAAATAGAGTTCGGTGTCTAGCAGGACCGATAATCAGCATTTCCGTTTTTTTGGCGTTGAGTTGCAAAAAGTTAGCGGACATCCATTGTTTAATTTCATTAAGACACGCCTCCAGCTGACTACAATCCGGCGTGTTGGTCAGCTTTAGGGGCATGTAGGGTTGGGTGTCATCAGCATAACAGTGAAAGCTAACACCATATTTGCGTATGATGTCACCTAGCGGCAGCATGTAGATGCTGAAGAGTGCAGGGCCAAGGACTGAACCCTGGGGAACTCCACACGTTACCTTAACGTAGTCCGAGGTCACATTGTTATGGGAGACACACTGCATCCTATCAGTAAGATAAGAGTTAAACCAAGACAGGGCTAAATCTGACATACCAATTCGTGTTTTGATACGTTCTAATAAAATATTATGATCGACGGTATCGAAAGCAGCGCTAAGATCGAGGAGCAGCAACATAGATGACGCATCAGAATCCATCGTTAGCAATAGATCATTAGTCATTTTTGCGAGGGCTGTCTCCGAGGAGTGATTTGCTCTGAAACCGGATTGAAAGGTTTCACATAGATTGTTAGACGCTAAGTGTTCATTTAACTGCTCCGCAACAATTTTTTCAAGGATTTTTGAAATAAAGGGAAGGTGAGACACCGGTCGGTAGTTTACCATGAGGTCAGGATCGAGGTTAGGTCTTTTAAGAAGAGGATGAATAACCGCTTTTTTGAATGCTAGGGGAACAGTGCCCGAGGAAAGTGATAAGTTTATAATATTTAGCACTGATGGACCTAATAATACAAAGAGCTCCTTGATCAGTTTCCCAGGAAGAGGGTCAAGTAAGCATGTTGTCTGTTTTATTCCATTTACACGTTGTAACAATTCCTCTAATGTTATTTCCTCAAAACGAGAGAAACTATTTTGGAGGGCAGTACCCGCCGTATATACCATCGTATCAGTGTTAATAGAACCCCGTTGTAGCTGGGACGCATTGTCTTTAATCTCCTTTCTAATGACTTCAATTTTCTTACTAAAGAATTGCATAAAGTCATCAGCTGAGTGGGTTGAGCTACTGGAAGGGGTCCCTTGTTGGGTTAGCGATGCTACCGTGCTAAACAAAAATTTAGGATCGTTTTTATTACGGTGGATGAGATTTGAGTAATATTTAGCTTTAGCTAAGGTAAGCATGCGTTTATAAGTTATTAAACCATCACTCCATGCTTGATGGTGCACCTCAAGTTTAGTCGTGCGCCATTTGCGTTCCAGCTTTCTACATAATAATTTCTGAGCTCTAGTTTCTTCTGTAAACCACGAGTTGCGCTTTTTTGGAGCCTTTTTTAACTTTAGCGGTGCTATGTTATCAATGGTTTCGCGCAGGGTGTCGTTAAAGTTGTTAGTGAGGTTATCAATAAAGCCCACATACTTTGGGAATGGTGCCATATGGATATTAAAGTCCCCCATTATGATTTTATTATCGGCGTGTGTCACTAGATCAGCAACGAACTCTGAGAATTCATTGATAAAGTCCGAATAGGGCCCTGGGGGGCGGTAGATAACAGCCAGGTGTAGAGGCAGCGGTGTGACAGACTTCATAGTAAGCACCTCAAACGATTTATATTTATTATTTATGTTAGGACTAAGGTTAAAGTTTTCGTTGTATATTAGTGCGACCCCCCCACCCCTTTTAAGCGGACGGGCAATATGCGCATGTGTAAAGTTAGGAGGACATGCCTCATTTAGCGCAAAAAAGTTATTTGGTTTAAGCCAGGTTTCGCTGAGACCGATGACGTTAAGATTGTTGTCTCTGATAATATCATTAACTAATAACGTTTTGGGAGACAATGATCTTTTGTTTAAAAAACCTATATTATAGGTAGTGGGCTGTTTTAGGGAGTTTTTGATCAAATTATCCGTAGTAGCAATATTAATAATGTTGTGTTTATTATGCCCAGTGCATTTAGTATAATTACGACCATATCTAGGAATTGATACGACAGGAATTTTCCGATTGTTTGATTGTTGCTTTGATAAACTGCACGCATCATGGTTAGCCACCTCAGTAACGGGGATTTTCCGATTGTTTGTTTGTTGCTTTGATAAACTGCACGCATCATAGTTAGCCACCTCAGTAAAACACGTCCAACTCTGAAACACTCAAAGCAGAAATACGTGTTCTAATTTAACTGACTCCTTACGCAGACCAGTAGTCTCGCATTTTCCATTTAAATCCGTCTTCAGGATGGAGGGAAGTGGTGTTCTGTGGGGATTAGCCTTCTGCTTTGTTTCTAGCCCCGCTCGAGATCCGCATTTCCGATCACACCGCTGGCGTCTGCTCCGTAGACGGCCCCCGCTGCTACTAGACTCCGCTGCTTCACAGGCCGCTGGATGTAGCTCAGGATTCTAAGACTATTATAGTCATATTGAGTAAAAAAATACTTTTTTCATTTGCAATATTTAAAAAAGCATATGTTTCGAGTAAAACTCCCAAAGATGCATTATTTCAGGCATTATTAGCCATTTTTCATGTGTGGTGTAGGAGTTATGTTTAAATAACTGTCATATTGAGTGTTACAGTATACAGTCATATTGAGTAAAATCTCATTTTTTTATTTGCAAACTATAGAAAAAAAACTCACATTTTTCATTACCACAGGCATGTTTAGACATTTTGCCCGTTTGGATTAGGAATTATGTTGGAATACATTTTTATTGCTTTTTTCTTATTTTCTCAGGATTCTAAGTACATTACTGTCAAATTTAGTAAAACCATTTTTTTTTTTTTTGCAAACCTTACCAAATATTTTTTTTCAGGAAAACTCTCAAAGATACATTTCTTCAGGCATTATTAGACATTTTGCGTTTCTACTTTTGGAGTTATGTTTCAAAATTGTCAATATGAGTGTGACCAATATGAGGCCGGTAAAACCCAATTTTTGTATGTGTGAACCTTTCCAAAATACATGATTCTGCTAAAACTAACATACATTCAATATTACAGGCTTTTTTTTAGGAAGATTTAATGTTTGATTTTGGAGTTATGATTTTAAACCTTTCATATTTAGTATGACAGTTATACTGTTATATTGAACAAAAAAAACTAACTTGTGTCTTTGATAACCTTACAAAAGATCATTTTTCTAGTACATCTAACAAAAATTCATATCTCTTGTCATTATTAGCCATTTTGCATCTGTTGTTTGGAAGTTATGTTTGAACACAATTTTATTGCTTTTTTTCGCATTATCTCAGAATTCAAAGAACATTATAGTCATATTGAGTAAAAAAATACATTTTGCATTTACAACATTTAAAAAAGCACATGTTTCGAGTAATACTCACAACCATGCATTATTTCAGGCATTATTAGTCATTTTTCATGTGTGGTCTAGGAATTATGTTTAAATAACTGTCATATTTAGTGTTACAGTATACATTCATATTGAGTAAAACCTAAATTTGTATTTGCAAACCATAGAAAAACAAGTGTATCTAGTACAACTCACATTTATTGAATATCACAGGCCTTTTTAGACATGTTGCACGGTTGGATTGGGAATTATGTTGGAATACATTTTTATTGCTTTTTTTCGTATTATCTCAGGATTCTAAGTAATTTACAGTCAAATTTAGTAAAAAAATACTTTTTGTTTATTCAAACCTTACCAAATGTTTTTTTTCCAGGAAAACTCTCAAAGATACATTTCTTCAGGCATTATTAGACATTTTGCATGCATATTTTTGGAGTTATGTTTCAAAATTGTCATTTTGAGTGTGATCAATATGAGGCCAGTAAAACCTAATTTTTGTATTAGTGAACTTTTCCAAAATGACTGATTCTTCTAAAACTCACATAAATTCAATATTACAGACTTTTTTTAGAGAAATTTCATATAAGGTTTTGGAGTTAAGATTATAAACCTTTCATATTTAGTATGACAGTTACACTGTTATATTGAATAAAAAAACTAACTTGTGTCTTTTTGAACCTCACAAAAGATCATTTTTCTAGTACAACTAACGAAAATACATGTCTCTAGGCATTATTAGCCATTTTGCAAGTGTTTTATAGAAGTTATGTTTGAAAACATTTTTATTGCTTTTTTGCATTATCTTATTGAGTAGAACAACAATTTTTTGCATTGCAAACATTTAAAAAAGCAATCGTTTCGAGTAAAACTCCCAAAGATGCATTATTTCAGGCATTATTAGCCATTTTTCATGTGTGGTGTAGGAGTTATGTTTAAGTAACTGTCATACTGAGTGTTACAGTATACAGTCATATTGAATAAAACCTAATTTTTGTATTTGCAAACCATAGAAAAGCAACTGTATCTAGTAAAACTCACATGGATTCAATATGACAGGCATTTTTAGACAATTTGCACGTTTGGATTAGGAATTATGTTGGAATACATTTTTATTGCTCTTTTTGCATTACTGTCAAATTGGGTAAAACATTTCTTTTTGTTTTTGCAAACCTTACAAAATGTTTTTTTCCAAGTAAAACTCACAAATATACATTTCTTCAGGCATTTTTTTGTAATTTTGCATGTGTATTTTTGGAGATATGGTTCAAAAACTGTCTTATTGAGTGTGACCAATGTGAGGCCAGTAAAACCAAATTTTTGTATTTGTGAACCTTTCCAAAATACCTAATTCAGGTAAAACTCACATAAAGTCAATATTACAGGCTTTTTTAGACAGATTTCATGTTTGGTTTTGGAGTTATGTTTATGAACCTTTCATATTTAGTATGACAGTAATACTGTTATATCGAATAAAAAAAACAAACTTGTATCTTTGAAAACACTGTAAAAATAAATTCTGTAAAAAAACGGTCATTTACTGGCAGCTACGGCTGCCAAACAAAAACCATAAAATTAAAGTAAAACATTGTAAACCAAATAATGATCAAAAACATTATATTTACAGAAATTGTCATGAAATGTTTTGGGGAGAAATATCGTAATTTTACAGATTTTTACAAAATTATTAAGATCAACCACCTTTAATAAAGTGACAATGCAAACAGTTCTGCAGAAAAATACCTTTATTCTAAAGAGTTTTTCCAAATTATTACGAGCAATCACCTTTAGTGAAGTGACAATGCTGGCGGTTCCACAGAAAAATACCATTGTTTAACAGATTTTTTTCTGATTTGTTAGGATCAGGGGTGTCTCATTGACTTTAGCAGGGGGCCACTGGATGCAGGAAATTGATACAAAGTAGGTTAACCTTGCATGATTGGCTATCTCACCCTAGCTACATACTTACCATTCCTATCATTTCACCACGAGAATTTCACTGACCCTCATGTAGGGTTGACTCAAAGCTTGGCCGGGCGAATATGACACGTAATACCGTGGTGGGTTTTATTGAACGCTCATTCATCAAATCATCAGCGTGCCATTTGAGGAATGTGATGAGCACGGTTTTGTCGTTCATTTGAAAAGCGACTGCAAGATATACTTGGTCAACAGCCACACAGGTCACACTGACGGTGGCTGTACAAACAACTTTAACACATTTCAGGAAAACATCCTCACTGTAATAAAACATAAACACAACATAACAAATACCCAGAAGCCCAATCAGCGCTGACTCTTCCGGGCTACAATCCCGCTACCGCCCAACCCCGTGCCCCAAAACATCACCGCCCCCCTCCGTGCGTTGGTTGACCTGGGCGGGGTTTGGTGGTGGGGGTGTATATTGTAACACATGGAATTCTATGAATTGTTTCTGTTGTGTTAATGTTGTGTTACGGTGACGATGTTCTTCTGAAATGTGTTTGTCAGTCTTGATTGATGTGGCTCCACAGTGTGGCGCATATTTGTAACATTGTTAAAGTTGTTTGTACGGCCACCGTCAGTATGATCTGTACGGCTGTTGACTGTTGATTAAGTATGTCTTGCAGTCATTCATGTATGTCATATTACAGGGAAAAAAATGTAATAGTTAGTTTGAGCATACACCTTTTATAAGAGGCTACATATATTTTTCGCCTTGAATGTGAAAATACACATATATATTAAAAAAAGTTGATTTACCTTAAAATTACATATAAAACTTTTAGATTGTTAGTATGGACAAATACTTTTATATAACAAGCTACATATTTAATTAAAGTTAATTACTGTAATTTTACATGAAATTGAAAGTAATTTGAGAAAACAGAAAATAATATGTATAATTAATTTGGTATTTTTCTGTAAAAAAATAGGAATATACATAGTTCGTCATTACTGGTATATTATTCAAAAAAACAGGCGGTTTGTTTATTTACAGATAATGTCATGAATTCTACAGTTTTATAACCTATCTAAAAAAATTTAAAAATTACAGTAGAAATTTAGAGTAAACTAACCATAAAAATGTGATTTTTTTTTTACAGTGAACCTTACAAAAGATAATTTTTCTACTACAACTAACAAAGATACACATCTCCAGGCATTATTAGCCGTTTTGCATGTGTTGTTTAAAAGTTGTGTTTGAAAACTTTTTTATTTCTTTTTTCGCATTATCTCAGGATTCCAAGAACATTATTGTCATATTGAGTAAAACAAAAATTTTTTGCATTGCACAGATTTAAAAAAGCAATCGTTTCGAGTAAAACTCCCAAAGATGCATTATTTCAGGCATTATTAGCCATGTGTGGTGTAGGAGTTATGTTTAAATAACTGTCATATTGAGTGTTACAGTATACAGTCATATTGAGTAAAACCTAATTTTTGGATTTGCAAACCATAGAAAATCAACTATATCTAGTAAAACTCACATGGATTCAATATCACAGGCATTTTTAGACATTTTGCACGTTTGGATTAGGAATTATGTTGGAATACATTTTTATTGCTCTTTTTGCATTATCTCAGGATTTTAAGTACATTACTGTCAAATTGGGTAAAACATTTCTTTTTGTTTTTGCAAACCTTACAAAATACTTTTTTTATTCAGTAAAACTCACAAAGATACATTTCTTCAGGCATTTTTTTGTAATTCTGTATGTGTATTTTTGGAGATAGGGTTCAAGAACTATCTTATTGAGTGTGACCAATGTGAGGCCAGTAAAACCAAATTTTTGTATTTGTGAACCTTTCCAAAAGTATGACAGTTTTACTGTTATATTGAATAAAAAAACTAACTTTTATCTTTGCAAACACTTTAAAAATAATTTTTAAAAAAACGGTCATTTACTGGCAGCTACGGCTGCCAAACAAAAACCATAAAACTAAAGTAAAACATTGTAAACCAAATAATGATCAAAAATATTATATTTACAGAAATTTTCATGAAACGTTTTGGGGTGAAATATCGTCATTTTACAGATTTTTACTAAATTATTAAGATCAACCACCTTTAATAAAGTGACGATGCAAACAGTTCTGCAGAAAAATACCTTTATTCTAAAGAGTTTTTCCAAATTATTACGATCAACCACTTTTAGTGAAGTGACAATGCTGGCGGTTCCACAGAAAAATGCCATTGTTTTACAGATTTTTTCTGAATTGTTAAGATCAGGGTTGTCTCATTGACTTTAGCGGGGGGCCACTGGATGCAGGAACTTGATGCAAAGTGGATTCACTTTGCATGAATGGCTACCCCACCCTAGCAACATACTTACCAATCCTACCATTTCACTGTGAGAATTTTACTGACCGTCATGTAGGATTGACCCAAAGTCTGGCCGGATTACTTTTTATACGCTCATTCACCAAATCATCAGCATGCCTACTGATGAGTGTGATGTGCATGGTATTGTCATGCATGTGATAGTGACTGCAAAACATACCCGGTCAACAGCCACACGGGTCACACTGCTGGTGGCTGTACAAACAACTTTAACACTGTTACAAAATATGCACCACACTGTGAATCCACATCGAACAAGAATGATAAACACATTTCAGGAAAACATCCTCACTGTAACAAAACATGAACACAACATAACATAACAAATACCCACAAGCCCATGCAGCACTGACTCTTCCGGGCTACAATCCCGCTACCGCCCCCCTCCGTGCGTTAGTTGAGCTGGGCGGGGTTTGGTGGTGGGGGTGTATATTGTAACACATGGAATTCTATGAATTGTTTCTGTTGTGTTAATGTTGTGTTACGGTGACGATGTTCTCCTGAAATGTGTTTGTCAGTCTTGTTTGATGTGGCTCCACAGTGTGGCGCATATTTGTAACATTGTTAAAGTCGTTTGTACGGCCACCGTCAGTGTGATCTGTAAGGCTGTTGACTGTTGATTAAGTATGTCTTGCAGTCATTCATGTATGTCATATTACAGGGAAAAAAATGTAATAGTTAGTTTGAGCATAAACCTTTTATAAGAGGCTACATATATTTTTCGCTTTGAATGTGAAAATACACATAAATATTAAAAAAAATTGATTTACCTTAAAATTACATATAAAACTTTTAGATTGTTAGTATGGACAAATACTTTTATATAACAAGCTACATATTTAATTAAAGTTAATTACTGAAATTTTACATGAAATTGAAAGTAATTTGAGAAAACAGAAAATAATATGTATAATTAATTTGGTATTTTTCTGTAAAAAAATAGGAATATACATAGTTCGTCATTACTGGTATATTATTCAAAAAAACAGGCGGTTTGTTTATTTACAGATAATGTCATGAATTCTACAGTTTTATAACCTATCTAAAAAACTTGAAAAATTACAGTAGAAATTTAGAGTAAACTAACCATAAAAATGTGATTTTTTTTTTACAGTGGACCTTACAAAAGATCATTTTTCTACTACAACTAACAAAGATACACATCTCTAGGCATTATTAGCCGTTTTGCATGTGTTGTTTAAAAGTTGTGTTTGAAAACATTTTTATTGCTTTATTCGCATTATCTCAGGATTCCAAGAACATTATTGTCATATTGAGTAAAACAACAATTTTTTGCATTGCAAAGATTTAAAAAAGCAATCGTTTTGAGTAAAACTCCCAAAGATGCATTATTTCAGGCATTATTAGCCATGTGTGGTGTAAGAGTTATGTTTAAATAACTGTCATATTGAGTGTTACAGTATACAGTCATATTGAGTAAAACCTAATTTTTGGATTTGCAAACCATAGAAAATCAACTGTATCTAGTAAAACGCACATGTATTCAATATCACAGGCATTTTTAGACATTTTGCAAGTTTGGATTAGGAATTATGTTGGAATACATTTTTGTTGCTCTTTTTGCGTTATCTCAGGATTTTAAGTACATTACTGTCAAATTGGGTAAAACATTTCTTTTTGTTTTTGCAACCCTTACAAAATGTTTTTTTTTATCCAGTAAAACTCACAAAGATACATTTCTTCAGGCATTTTTTTGTAATTTTGCATGTGTATTTTTGGAGATAGGGTTCAAAAACTGTCTTATTGAGTGTGAACAATGTGAGGCCAGTAAAACCACATTTTTGTATTTGTGAACCTTTCCAAAATACCTCATTCAGGTAAAACTCACATAAAGTCAATATTGCAGGCTTTTTTAGACAGATTTCATGTTTGTTTTTGGAGTAATGTTTATTAACCTTTCATATTTAGTATGACAATTTTACTGTTATATTGAATTAAAAAAACTAACTTTTATCTTTGCAAACACTGTAAAAATATTTTTTTTTTTAAACGGTCATTTACTGGCAGCTACGGCTGCCAAACAAAAACCATAAAACTAAAGTAAAACATTGTAAACAAAATAATGATCAAAAATATTATATTTACAGAAATTTTCATGAAACGTTTTGGGGTGAAATATCATAATTTTACAGATTTTTACTAAATTATTAAGATCAACCACCTTTAATAAAGTGACAATGCAAACAGTTCTGCAGAAAAATACCTTTATTCTAAAGAGTTTTTCCAAATTATTACGATCAAGCACCTTTAGGGAAGTGACAATGCTAGCGGTTCCACAGAAAAATACCATTGTTTTACAGATTTTTTCTGAATAGTTAGGATCAGGGGTGTTTCATTGACTTTAGTGGGGGGCCACTGGATGCAAGAGCTTGATGCAAAGTGGATTCACCTTGCATGTATGGCTACCCCTCCCTAGCAACATACTTACCGATCCTACCATTTCACTGTAAGAATTTTACTGACCCTCATGTAGGATTGACCAAAGACTGGCCGGGTGACTTTTTATACACTCATTCACCAAATCATCAGCATGCCTACTGATGAGTGTGATGTGCTTTATATTGTGATGCATGTGATAGAGACTGCAAGACATACTTGGTCAACAGCCACACAGGTCACACTGCTGGTGGCTGTACAAACAACTTTAACACTGTTACAAAATACGCACCACACTGTGAATCCACATCGAACAAGAATGATAAACACATTTCAGGAAAACATCCTCACTGTAACAAAACATTAACACAACATAACATAACAAATACCCACAAGCCCATGCAGCGCTGACTCTTCCGGGCTACACCCCTGCTACCACCCAACCCTGCGCCCCAAAACATCACCGCCCCCCTCCGTGCGTTGGTTGAGGTGGGCGGGGTTAGGTGGTGGGGGTGTATATTGTAACACATGGAATTCTGGGTATTGTTTCTGTTGTGTTAATGTTGTGTTACGGTGAAGATTTTCTCCTGAAATGTGTTTGTCATTCTTGTTTGATGTGGCTCCACAATGTGGCGCATATTTGTAACATTGTTAAACTTGTTTGTACAGCCACCGTCAGTGTGATCTGTAAGGCTGTTGACTGTTGATTAAGTATGTCTTGCAGTCACTCATGTATGTCATATTACAGGGAAAAAAATGTAAATGTTAGTTTGAGCATAAACCTTTTATAAGAGGCTACATATATTTTTCGCCTTGAATGTGAAAATACACATAAATATTAAAAAAAATTAATTTACCTTAAAATTACATTAACATTACAAAACATTTCTTTTTGTTTTTGCAAACCTTACAAAATGTTTTTTTTTCCAGTAAAACTCACAAAGATACATTTCTTCAGGCATTTTTTTGTAATTTTGCATGTGTATTTTTGGAGTTATGTTTCAAAATTGTAATTTTGAGTGTGATCAATATGAGGCCAGTATATCCAAATTTTTGTATTTGTGAACCTTTCCAAAATACCAAATTCAGGTAAAACTCACATAAAGTCAATATTACAGGCTTTTTTAGACAGATTTCATGTTTGGTTTTGGAGTTATGTTTATGAACCTTTCACATTTAGTATGACAGTTATACTGTTATATTAAATTAAAAAAAAATTGTATCTTTGTAAACACTGTAAAAATAAATTCTGTAAAAAAAAAGGTCATTTACTGGCAGCTACGGCTGCCAAACAAAAACCATAAAATTAAAGTAAAACATTGTAAACCAAATAATGATCAAAAACATTATATTTACAGAAATTTTCATGAAATGTTTTGGGGAGAAATATCGTAATTTTACAGATTTTTACAAAATTATTAAGATCAACCACCTTTAATAAAGTGACGATGCAAACAGTTCCGCAGAAAAAAAAACCTTTATTCTTCAGAGTTTTTCCAAATTATTACGATCAACCACCTTTAATAAAGTGACGTTGCAAACAGTTCCGCAGAAAAATACCTTTATTCTTCAGAGTTTTACCAAATTATTACGACCAACCACCTTTAGTGAAGTGACAATGCTGGCGGTTCCACAGAAAAATACCATTGTTTAACAGATTTTTTCTGAATTCTTAGGAACAGGGGTGTCTCATTGACTTTAGCGGGGGGCCACTGGTTGCAGGAAATTGATACAAAGTGGGTTAACCTTGCATTAATGGCTATCCCACCCTAGCGACATACTTACCATTCCTATCACTTCACCACGAGAATTTCACTGACCCTCATGTAGGGTTGACTCAAAGTTTGGCCGGGCGAACATGACACGTAATACCGTGGTGGGTTTTATTGAACGCCCATTCATCAAATTATCAGCGTGCCAACTGAGGCATGTGATGAGCACGGTTTCGTCGTTCATTTGAAAAGTGACTGCAAGATATACTTGGTCAACAGCCACACAGGGCACACTGACGGTGGCTGTAAAAACAACTTTAACACTGTTACAAATATGCACCACACTGTGAACCCACATCGAACAAGAATGATAAACACATTTCAGGAAAACATCCTCACTGTAATAAAACATAAACACAACATAACAAATACCCAGAAGCCCAAGCAGCGCTGACTCTTCCGGGCTACAATCCCGCTACAACCCAACCCCGTGCCCCAAAACATCACCGCCCCCCTCCGTGCGTTGGTTGAGCTGGGCGGGGTTAGGTGGTGGGGGTGTATATTGTAACACATGGAATTCTTGGGATTGTTTCTGTTGTGTTAATGTTGTGTTACGGTGACGATGTTCTCCTGAAATGTGTTTGTCAGTCTTGTTTGATGTGGCTCCACAGTGTGGCGCATATTTGTAACATTGTTAAAGTTGTTTGTACGGCCACCGTCAGTGTGATCTGTACGGCTGTTGACTGTTAAGAATCTCTTGCAGTATTTCATGTACGTCATATTACAGTTTGAGCATACACCTTTTATAAGAGGCTACATATATTTTTCGACTTGAATGTGAAAATACACATAAATATTGAAAAAATTTGATTTACCTTAAAATTACTTATAAAACTGTTAGATTGTTAGTAAGAACAAATAATTTTATATAACAAGCTACATATTTAATTAAAGTTAATTATTGTAATTTTATATGAAATTGAAAGTAATTTGAGAAAACAGAAAATAATATGTATAAATAATTTGGTATTTTTCTGTAAAAAAAAAATAGGAATATACATAGTTTGTAATTACTGGCATATTACTTAAAATAACAGGCATTTTTTTTATTTACGGATAATGTCTTCAATTCTACAGATTTAAAACCTATTTAAAAAAATTGAAAAATTATAGTCGAAATTTAGAGTAAACTAACCATTCAAATAGGATTTGGTTTCCCAGTGAAACCTACAAAAGATCATTTTTCTACTACAACTAACAAAGATACACATCTCTAGGAATTATTAGCCGTTTTGCATGTGTTGTTTAAAAGTTATGTTTGAAAACTTTTCTATTGCTTTTTCGCATTATCTCAGGATTCTAAGAACATTATAGTCACATTGAGTAAAACACTACTTTTTGCATTTGCAAGATTTAAAAAAGCATATGTTCCCAGTAAAACTCCCAAAGATGCATTATTTCAGGCATTATTAGCCATTTTTCATGTGTGGTGTAGGAGTTATGTTTAAATAACTGTCACATTGAGTGTTACAGTATAGAGTCATATTGAGTAAAACATTACTTTTTGTTTTTGCAAACCCTACCAAATGTTTTTTTTTCAGGGAAAACTCTAAAAGATGCATTTCTTTAGGCATTATTAGACATTTTACATTTCTACTTTTGGAGTTATGTTAAAAAAACGGTAATTTTGAGTATCACCAATATGAGGCCAGTAAAACCTAATTTTTGTATTTGTGAACCTTTCCAAAATACCTGAATCTGGTAAAACTCACATACATTCAATATTATAGGCTTTTTTTTAGAAACTAATTGTGTTTAGTTTTGGAGTTATGATTATAAACCTTTCATATTTAGTATGACAGTTATAATGTTATATTGAAATAAAAAAAAATGTATGTCTTTGCAAACCTTACAAAATATCATTTTTCTAGTACAACTAACAAAAATACATATCTCTAGTCATTATTAGCCATTTTGCATCTGTTGTTTAGAAGTTATGTTTGAATACATTTTTATTGCTTTTTTTCGCATTATGTCAGGATTGTAAGACTATTATAGTCATATTGAGTAAAAACTACTTTTTGCATTTGCAAAATTTAAAAAAGCATATGTTTCGAGTAAAACTCCCAAAGATGCATTATTTCAGGCATTATTAGCCATTTTTCATGTGTGGTGTAGGAGTTATGTTTAAATAACTGTCATTTTGAGTGTTACAGTATACAGTCATATTGAGTAAAACCTCATTTTTGTATTTGCAAACCATTGAAAAACAACTGTATTTAGTAAGACTCACAATATTCAATATCACAGGCATTTTTAGACATTTTGCACGTTTGGATTAGGAAATATGTTGGAATTTATTTTTATTGCTTTTTTCGCATTATCTGAGAATTCTAAGTACATTACTGTCAAATTTAGTAAAATAACTCAAATTTGTTTTTGCAAGCCTTACCAAATGTTTTTTTTTCCAATAAAAGTCTCAAAGATACATTTCTTCAGGCATTATTAGACATTTTGCATTTCTACTTTTGGAGTTATGTTTCAAAAACGTTCATTTTGAGTATCACCAATATGAGGCCAGTAAAACCTAATTTTTGTATTTGTGAACCTTTCCAAAATACCTGATTCTGGTAAAATTCACATACATTCAATATTACAGGCTTTTTTAGAAAAAAATCATGTTTAGTTTTGGAGTTATGATTATAAACCTTTAATATTTATTATGACAGTTATACAGTTATATTGAATAAAAAAACTAACTTATGTCTTTGCAAACCGTACAAAAGATCATTTTTCTAGTACAACTAACAAAAATACATATCTCGAGGCATTATTAGCCATTTTGCATGTGTTGTTTAGAAAGTATGTTTGAATACATTTTTATTGCTTTTTTCGCATTATCTCAGGATTCTAAGAACATTATAGTCATATTGAGTAAAAAACTACATTTTGCATTTGCAAGATTTAAAAAAGCATATGTTTCGAGTAAAACTCCCAAAGATGCATTATTTCAGTCATTATTAGCCATTTTTCATGTGTGGTGTAGGACTTATGTTTAAATAACTGTCATATTGTGTGTTACGGTATACAGTCATATTGAGTAAAACCTCAATTGTGTATTTGCAAACCATTGAAAAACAACTGTATCTAGTAAAACTCACATGTATTCAATATCACAGGCATTTTTAGACATTTTGCACATTTGGATTTAGAATTATGTTGGGATACATTTTTATTGCTTTTTTTGCATTATCT
This sequence comes from Nerophis ophidion, assembly GCF_033978795.1. Lineage (NCBI taxonomy): Eukaryota > Metazoa > Chordata > Actinopteri > Syngnathiformes > Syngnathidae > Nerophis > Nerophis ophidion. The sequence goes on from NW_026907077.1 coordinate 203,682, forward strand.
CAGGATTCTAAGTACATTACTGTCAAATTGAGTAACAAATCAAATTTTGTTTTTGCAAACCTTACCAAATGTTTTTTTTTTCAGGAAAACTCTCGAAGATGCATTTCTTCAGGCATTATTAGACATTTTGCATGTGTATTTTTGGAGTTATGTTTCAAAAACTGTCATTTTGAGTGTGACCAATATGAGGCCAGTAAAAACTTATATTTGTATGTGTGATTCTTTCCAAAATACCTGATTCTGCTAAAACTTACATAAATTCAATATTAAAGGTTTTTTAAGACAAATGTCATATTTGGTTTTGGAGCTATGATTATAAACCTTTCATATTTAGTATGACAGTTACACTGTTATATTGGGGAAAAAAACTAACTTGTGTCTTTGCAAACCTTACAAAAGATAATTTTTCTAGTACAACTAACCAAAATACATATCTCTAGGCATTATTAGCCATTTTGCATTTGTTGTTTAGAAGTTATGTTTGAATACATTTTTATTGCTTTTTTCGCATTATCTCAGGATTCTAAGACTATTCTATTCATATTGAGTAAAAAACTACTTTTTGCATTTGCAAGATTTAAAAAAGCATATGTTTCGAGTAAAACTCCCAAAGATGCATCATTTCAGGCATTATTAGCCATTTTTCATGTGTGGTGTAGGAGTTATGTTTAAATAACTGTCATATTGAGTGTTACAGGATACAGTCATATTGAGTAAAACCTCATTTTTGTATTTGCAAACCATTGAAAAACAACTGTATCTAGTAAAACTCACATGTATTCAATATCACAGGCATTTTTAGACATTTTGCACGTTTGGATTAGGAATTATGTTTGATTACATTTTTATTGCTTTTTTCGCATTATCTCAGGATTCTAAGTACATTACTGTCAAATTGAGTAACAAATCAAATTTTGATTTTGCAAACCTTACCAAATGTTTTTTTTTTAAGGAAAACTCTCGAAGATGCATTTCTTCAGGCATTATTAGACATTTTGCATGTTTATTTTTGGAGTTATGTTTCAAAAACTGTCATTTTGAGTGTGACCAATATGAGGCCAGTAAAATCTAATATTTGTATTTGTGATTCTTTCCAAAATACCTGATTCTGCTAAAACTTACATAAATTCAATATTAAAGGCTTTTTAAGACAAAATTAATATTTGGTTTTGGAGTTATGATTATAAACCTTTCATATTTAGTATGACAGTTACACTGTTATATTGAATAAAAAAAACTAACTTGTGTCTTTGCAAACCTTACAAAAGATCATTTTTCGAGTACAACAAACCAAAATACATATCTCTAGGCATTATTAGCCATTTTGCATGTGTTGTTTAGAAGTTATGTTTGAATACATTTTTATTGCTTTTTTCGCAATATCTCAGGATTGTAAGACTATTATAGTCACATTGAGTAAAAAACTACTTTTTGCACTTGCATGATTTAAAAAAGCATATGTTTCGAGTAAAACTCCCAAAGATGCATTATTTCAGGCATCATTAGCTATTTGTCATGTGTGGTGTAGGAGTTATGTTTAAATAACTGTCATATTGAGTGTTACAGTATACAGTCATATTGAGTAAAACCTCATTTTTGTATTTGCAAACCATTGAAAAACATCTGTATCTAGTAAAACTCACAAGTATTCAATACCACAGGCATTTTTAGACATTTTGCATGTTTGGATTTAGAATTATGTTTGAATACATTTTTATTGCTTTTTTCGCATTATCTCAGGATTCTAAGTACATTACCGTCAAATTGAGTAACAAATTAAATTCTGTTTTTGCAAACCTTACCAAATGTTTTTTTTTTCAGGAAAAATTCTCGAAGATGCATTTCTTCGGGCATTATTAGACATTTTGCATGTGTATATTTGGAGTTATGTTTCAAAAACTGTCATTTTGAGTGTGACCAATATGAGGCCAGTAAAATCTAATATTTGTATTTGTGATTCTTTCCAAAATACCTGATTTTGGTAAAACTTACATAAATTCAATATTAAAGGCTTTTTAAGACAAATTTCATATTTGGTTTTGGAGTTATGATTATAAACCTTTCATTTTTAGTATGACAGTTACACTGTTATATTGAATAAAAAAACACTAACTTGTGTCTTTGCAAACCTTACAATAGATCATTTTTCTAGTACAACTAACAAAAAAACATATCTCTAGCTATTATTAGCCATTTTGCATGTGTTGTTTAGAAGTTATGTTTGAATACATTTTTATTGCTTTTTTCGCATTATCTCAGAATTCAAAGAACATTATAGTCATATTGAGTAAAAAAATACATTTTGCATTTGCAACATTTAAAAAAGCACATGTTTTGAGTAATACTCACAACCATGCATTATTTCAGGCATTATTAGTCATTTTTTCATGTGTGGTCTAGGAATTATGTTTAAATAACTGTCATATTTAGTGTTACAGTATACATTCATATTGAGTAAAACCTAAATTTGTATTTGCAAACCATAGAAAAACAACTGTATCTAGTACAACTCACATTTATTGAATATCACAGGCCTTTTTAGACATGTTGCACGGTTGGATTGGGAATTATGTTGGAATACATTTGTATTGCTTTTTTTCGTATTATCTCAGGATTCTAAGTGATTTACAGTCAAATTTAGTAAAAAAATACTTTTTGTTTATTCAAACCTTACCAAATGTTTTTTTTTCCAGGAAAACTCTCAAAGATACATTTCTTCAGGCATTATTAGACATTTTGCATGCATATTTTTGGAGTTATGTTTCAAAATTGTCATTTTGAGTGTGATCAATATGAGGCCAGTAAAACCTAATTTTTGTATTTGTGAACTTTTCCAAAATGACTGATTCTTCTAAAACTCACATAAATTTTTTAGAGAAATTTCTTATATGGTTTTGGAGTTAAGATTATAAACCTTTCATATTTAGTATGACAGTTAAACTGTTATATTGAATAAAAAAACTAACTTGAGTCTTTTTGAACCTCACAAAAGATCATTTTTCTAGTACAACTAACGAAAATACATGTCTCTAGGCATTATTAGCCATTTTGCAAGTGTTTTATAGAAGTTATGTTTGAAAACATTTTTATTGCTTTTTTGTATTATCTTAGGATTCTAAGAACATTATAGTCATATTGAGTAGAACAACAATTTTTTGCATTGCAAAGATTTAAAAAAGCAATCGTTTCGAGTAAAACTCCCAAAGATGCATTATTTCAGGCATTATTAGCCATTTTTCATGTGTGGTGTAGGAGTTATGTTTAAGTAACTGTCATATTGAGTGTTACAGTATACAGTCATATTGAATAAAACCTAATTTTTGTATTTGCAAACCATAGAAAAGCAACTGTATCTAGTAAAACTCACATGGATTCAATATCACAGGCATTTTTAGACAATTTGCACGTTTGGATTAGGAATTATGTTGGAATACATTTTTATTGCTCTTTTTGCATTATCTCAGGATTTTAAGTACATTACTGTCAAATTGGGTAAAACATTTCTTTTTGTTTTTGCAAACCTTACAAAATGTTTTTTTTCCAGTAAAACTCACAAATATACATTTCTTCAGGCATTTTTTTGTAATTTTGCATGTGTATTTTTGGAGATATGGTTCAAAAACTGCCTTATTGAGTGTGACCAATGTGAGGCCAGTAAAAGCAAATTTTTGTATTTGTGAACCTTTCCAAAATACCTAATTCAGGTAAAACTCAAATAAAGTCAATATTACAGGCTTTTTTAGACAGATTTCATGTTTGGTTTTGGAGTTATGTTTATGAACCTTTCATATTTAGTATGACAGTTATACTGTTATATTAAATTAAAAAAAATGGTATCTTTGCAAACACTGTAAAAAATAAATTCTGTAAAAAAACGGGCATTTACTGGCAGCTACGGCTGCCAAACAAAAACCATAAAATTAAAGTAAAACATTGTAAACCAAATAATGATCAAAAACATTATATTTACAGAAATGTTCATGAAATGTTTTGGGGAGAAATATCGTAATTTTACAGATTTTTACAAAATTATTAAGATCAACCACCTTTAATAAAGTGACAATGCAAACAGTTCTGCAGAAAAATACCTTTATTCTAAAGAGTTTTTCCAAATTATTACGATCAATCACCTTTAGTGAAGTGACAAAGCTGGCGGTTCCACAGAAAAATACCATTGTTTAACAGATTTTTTCTGAATTGTTAGGATCAGGGGTGTCTCATTCACTTTACCGGTGGGCCACTGGATGCAGGAAATTGATACAAAGTGGGTTAACCTTGCATGAATCGCTATCCCAACCTAGCAACATACTTACCAATCCCACCATTTCACCCCGATAATTTCACTACCCTCATATAGGATTGACTCAAAGCTTGGCCGGGCGAATATGACAAGTAATTCCGCGGTGGGCTTTTTTGTACGCTCATTCACCAAATCGTAAGCGTGCCAATTGAGACATGTGATGTGCACGGTATTGTTGTGCATATGATAGTGACTGCAAGATATACTTGGTCAACAGCCACACAGGTCACACTGACGGTGGCTGTACAAACAACTTTAACACTGTTACAAATATGCACCACACTGTGAACCCACATCGAACAAGAATGATAAACACATTTCAGGAAAACATCCTCACTGTAATAAAACATAAACACAACATAGAAAATAACCAGAAGCCCAAGCTGCGCTGACTCTTCCGGGCTACAATCCCGCTACCACCCAACCCCGTACCCAAAAACATCACCGCCCCCCTCCGTGCGTTGGTTGAGCTGGGCGGGGTTAGGTGGTGGGGGTGTATATTGTAACACATGGAATTCTAGGAATTGTTTCTGTTGTGTTAATGTTGTGTTACGGTGACGATGTTCTCCTGAAATGTGTTTGTCAGTCTTGATTGATGTGGCTCCACAGTGTGGCGCATATTTGTAACATTGTTAAAGTTGTTTATACGGCCACCGTCAGTATGATCTGTACGGCTGTTGACTGTTGATTAAGTATGTCTTGCAGTCATTCATGTATGTCATATTACAGGGAAAAAAATTTAATAGTTAGTTTGAGCATACACCTTTTATAAGAGGCTACATATATTTTTCGCCTTGAATGTGAAAATACACATAAATATTTAAAAAATTTGATTTACCTTAAAATTACATATAAAACTTTTAGATTGTTAGTATGGACAAATACTTTTATATAACAAGCTACATTTTTAATTAAAGCTAATTACTGTAATTTTACATGAAATTGAAAGTAACTTGAGAAAACAGAAAATAATATGTATAATTAATTTGGTATTTTTCTGTAAAAAAATAGGAATATACATAGTTCGTCGACTGGTATATTATTCAAAATAACAGGCGGTTTGTTTATTTACAGATAATGTCATGAATTCTACAGTTTTATAACCTATCTAAAAAAATTGAAAAATTACAGTAGAAATTTAGAGTAAACTAACCATAAAAATTAGATTTTTTTTTTTTACAGTGAACCTTACAAAAGATCATTTTTCTACTACAACTAACAAAGATACACAACTCTAGGCATTATTAGCCGTTTTGCATGTGTTGTTTAAAAGTTGTGTTTGAAAACTTTTTTATTGCTTTTTTCGCATTATCTCAGGATTCCAACAACATTATTGTCATATTGAGTAAAACAACAATTTTTTGCATTGCACAGATTTAAAAAAGCAATCGTTTCGAGTAAAACTCCCAAAGATGCATTATTTCAGGCATTATTAGCCATGTGTGGTGTAGGAGTTATTTTTAAATAACTGTCATATTGAGTGTTACAGTATACAGTCATATTGAGTAAAACTTAATTTTTGGATTTGCAAACCATAGAAAATCCACTATATCTAGTAAAACTCACATGGATTCAACATCACAGGCATTTTTAGACATTTTGCACGTTTTGATTAGGAATTATGTTGGAATACATTTTTATTGCTCTTTTTGCATTATCTCAGGATTTTAAGTACATTACTGTCAAATTGGGTAGAACATTTCTTTTTGTTTTTGCAAACCTTACAAAATGTTTTTTTTCCAGTAAAACTCACAAATATACATTTCTTCAGGCATTTTTTTGTAATTTTGCATGTGTATTTTTGGAGATATGGTTCAAAAACTGTCTTATTGAGTGTGACCAATGTGAGGCCAGTAAAACCAAATTTTTGTATTTGTGAACCTTTCCAAAATACCTAATTCAGGTAAAACTCACATAAAGTCAATATTACAGGCTTTTTTAGACAGATTTCATGTTTGGTTTTGGAGTTATGTTTATTAACCTTTCATATTTAGTATGACAGTTTTAATGTTTATTGAATAAAAAAACAAACTTTTATCTTTGCAAACACTGTAAAAATAAATTTTGTAAAAAAACGGTCATTTACTGGCAGCTACGGCTGCCAAACAAAAACCATAAAACTAAAGTAAAACATTGTAAACCAAATAATGATCAAAAATATTATATTTACAGAAATTTTCATGAAACGTTTTGGGGTGAAATATCGTAATTTTACAGATTTTTACTAAATTATTAAGATCAACCACCTTTAATAAAGTGACGATGCAAACAGTTCTGCAGAAAAATACCTTTATTCTAAAGAGTTTTTCCAAATTATTACGATCAACCACTTTTAGTGAAGTGACAATGCTGGCGGTTCCACAGAAAAATGCCATTGTTTTACAGATTTTTTCTGAATTGTTAGGATCAGGGTTGTCTCATTGACTTTAGCGGGGGGCCACTGCATGCAGGAACTTGATTAAAAGTGGATTCACCTTGCATGAATGGCTACCCCACCCTAGCAACATACTTACCGATCCTACCATTTCACTGTGAGAATGTTACTGAACGTCATGTAGGATTGACCCAAAGTCTGGCCGGTTGACTTTTTATACGCTCATTCACCAAATCATCAGCATGCCTACTGATGAGTGTGATGTGCATGGTAATGCCATGCACGTGATAGTGACTGCAAAACATACTTGGTCAACAGCCACACAGGTCACACTGCTGGTGGCTGTACAAACAACTTTAACACTGTTACAAAATATGCACCACACTGTGAATCCACATCGAACAAGAATGATAAACACATTTCAGGAAAACACCCTCACTGTAACAAAACATAAACACAACATAACATAACACATACCCACAAGCCCATGCAGCGCTGATTCTTCCGGGTTACACCCCTGCTAACACCCAACCCCGCGCCCCAAAACATCACCGCCCCCCTCCATGCGTTGGTTGAGGTGGGCGGGTTTCGGTGGTGGGGGTGTATATTGTAACACATGGAATTCTGGGTTTTGTTTCTGTTGTGTTAATGTTGTGTTACGGTGAAGATGTTCTCTTGAAATGTGTTTGTCATTCTTGTTTGATGTGGCTGCACAATGTGGCGCATATTTGTTACATTGTTAAAGTTGTTTGTACGGCCACCGTCAGTGTGATATGTAAGGCTGTTGACTGTTGATTAAGTATGTCTTGCAGTCACTCATGTATGTCATATTACAGGGAAAAAAATGTAAATGTTAGTTTGAGCATAAACCTTTTATAAGAGACTACATATATTTTTTGCCTTGAATGTGAAAATACACATAAATATTAAAAAATAATAATTTACCTTAAAATTACATTAACATTACAAAACATTTCTTTTTGTTTTTACAAACCTTACAAAATGTTTTTTTTCCAGTAAAACTCACAAAGATACATTTCTTCAGGCATTTTTTTGTAATTTTGCATGTGTATTTTTGGAGATATGGTTCAAAAACTGTCTTATTCAGTGTGACCAATATATGGCCAGTAAAACCAAATTTTTGTATTTGTGAACCTTTCCAAAATACTTAATTCAGGTAAAACTCACATAAAGTCAATATTACAGGCTTTTTTAGACAGATTTCATGTTTGGTTTTGGAGTTATGTTTATGAACCTTTCATATTTAGTATGACAGTTATACTGTTATATTAAATAAAAAAAAATTGTATCTTTGCAAACACTGTAAAAATACATTCTGTAAAAAAACGGGCATTTACAGGCAGCTACGGCTGCCAAACAAAAACCATAAAATTAAAGTAAAACATTGTAAACCAAATAATGATCAAAAACATTATATTTACAAAACTTTTCATGAAACGTTTTGGGGAGAAATATCGTAATTTTACAGATTTCTACTAAATTATTAAGATCAACCACCTTTAATAAAGTGACGATGCAAACAGTTCCGCAGAAAAAAAAACCTTTATTCTTCAGAGTTTTTCCAAATTATTACGATTTAGTGAAGTGACAATGCTGTCGGTCCCACAAAAAAATACCATTGTTCAACAGATTTTTTCTGAATTGTTAGGATCAGGGATGTCTCATTGACTTTAGCAGGGGGCCACTGGATGAAGGAAATTGAAACAAAGTAGGTTAACCTTTCATGATTGGCTATCCCACCCTAGCTACATACTTACCATTCCTATCATTTCACCACGAGAATTTCACTGACCCTCATGTAGGGTTGACTCAAAGCTTGGCCGGGCAAATATGACACGTAATACCGTGGTGGGTTTTATTGAACGCTCATTCACCAAATCATCAGCGTGCCATTTGAAGCATGTGATGAGCACGGTTTTGTCGTTCATTTGAAAAGCGACTGCAAGATATACTTGGCCAACAGCCACACAGGTCACACTGACGGTGGCTGTACAAACAACTTTAACACTGTTACAAATATGCACCACACTGTGAACCCACATCGAACAAGAATGATAAACACATTTCAGGAAAACATCCTCACTGTAA